>NC_142943.1:42874883-42877383 GCF_046866305.1 Octopus bimaculoides | reverse complement strand
GAAACTTGGTTATTCTGGATGTTATATAGGTGTTTCTGGTATCCCATTCTTATCATGCCTAGGGCACCTACAATAACAAGAACTGCTCTCATTTTAAGATGTCACATCTTTTGCATTTCAATTTCCAGGTCCTTATATTTACTTAATGTTAATCTGCAAAAATTAGTAGTAGCATCTCCCGCAAATTACCTGAACTGGGTTTAAGCAACAAGAAAAGTAGCAACGATAAGTAACATATGATGATGGAGATGTCAAACTTACGCAGCTGATATATTTGCGCCGCTTGCAGTTAATGTAACCATCACTGTATCATTGGACATTGTTATAACAGAGGAGTTATTTTCCACAACTACCAATGAGATATTGAGCTCTTTGTTATAGATTATGTTGAATTCAAGTTCCAGAGTCTCGTTATACGACAAGTAAACATTCTTGGTGCCATTTATTATAGGATTTGGATAACCTGAAAAGATTAATGAGCAAAAATTGAAATTTGTATATATACGTGAGTGTGTGTATGCGAGTGTATGTGTGGGTATGTGTGTGAGGGTGGGGGATATTGTGAGATATATAAAGAGGGAGCGATACACACACATACACACACACACACACACACATACATATATATATATATATATATATATATATATATATATATATATATATAGAGAGAGAGAGAGAGAGAGAGAGAGAGAGAGAGAGAGAGAGAGAGTGAAATACCCTGTGCCAATAGCAGAGGGTTGAAATAGTAGCGAAAGCGACAGTTTCAGTTTTGAATTTTTTGACATGACTAATACAGGCAGACATCACTTTTTTTGTATAGATATATGTCTCGTAAGCATGAGGTTCTGCTTTCGATCCTACTATTTATCACTTCCAGTACCAACTATGGTATAATTAATCAGGAAAATTTTCGGACGTCTTTGATGCTGCCAATTCCTCATAATATTCTGTGCATTACTCTAACGAAACACTCGGCATTATCTGCTCCTCTGCTTATTACAACTTTGCATTGTAATTTTCACTGCATCTAGAGAGACTCATTTTGCCAGGAAATAACAAATGCAATGAGCGTATATCACTTATTTAACTAAATATCTCCCAAGATACAAGAAAATCTATTTCAATGCATGAAGAATCGTCTAAAACAAATACAAAAACGAATTATCATTGCATCTCCTGAAATATCGTCTTTCCTGAATCATTGGAATACAGCTTATTTAATAACATAGCTCAAAGCTAACGAAACATATATGCAACCTATAATTATATATCGTATTGAAACGTTTAGCTATTACCAAAACGAAATAAAATCTAATGAAGAGCGAATGAATGACTAACTTTCTAGCATTGAAATAACAGCTATCGTATCAATGACATCTCGGGTCTCGCGTGCTATAGACTCTTCATGCGTTTGTATATAATCGAAGATACACGACTGTTGATTGTTACAGAATTCATTCACGGTAAAGTTAGTAGTGAAGTTGCTGTTCCAAAAAGCTGGTAGGTAATCTGGATGTTGATAACTGCTCGCATTTCGGCCATTTTCGTATTGAAATATTGAATCAGTGGTGGCCCCTGAAAATAACAAAAAATTGCATAATATAAAGTGCCTAATATATAAATGAAGAGCTGATATACCTAAATATACACACGCGCGTGCATAAAAAGGTACACTCACACACACATACACACAAACACGCACACAAACTCACACACGCACGCACACACACACACATACGTTCATACATACATCCTTCTTGGTGAAACATTGCAACCTGCTGTTTACATTAATTTTCTGTGAGAATATATATATATACCTATATATACATATATACATACATGCGTACCTATATATATATATATATATATATGTATGTATGTATACATACATACATATATATCTATATGTATATATATATATACGTACATATATGCACACATGCATACGTATATGTATATATATATATATATACATACACACATATGTATATGTATATGTATGTATATATATGTATATATATATATATATATATATATATATATATATATATATATATATATATATATATATATATATATATAAATATGTATGTGTATATATATATTCTCAGAGAGATTGTATGTGAGAGTGAGAGATACATACGTACGTACACACATATATACATACATGTATACGTTGTTATATCCCACTATAAGTGGATGTTGTTACGACACGAATACTCTGTTATTCACTGTTAAAGGACCTCTCATGGTAAGAAAACGCAGTATATGAGTGCATACACACAAACCTACATATAGATTTAAATGCATGTATTTATAATTCAAACTTTGAGAATTGGCTTAAATTCAAACGTGAAAGTATAGTCACAATATATAATCATATATTTTCATCTTTTAAAATAGTTTACAGAGTGCAACGGAAATACCCCGCATATTTCATACTGCTACTGACGTTGATCTAAGGAAGTATATACACACGAGTTAGTCATTGGTCTAT
>NC_142943.1:42842383-42867383 GCF_046866305.1 Octopus bimaculoides | reverse complement strand
AGCAAAAGTGGTCATTTACTGCTCTTCACATCAGCAGAAGGAGCCTGTGGTTCATTCTCAAGTAAGAAAAGGACAGACAGCCGACCGTGGCGAGACAAGCGCGCGCACACACACACACACACACACACACACACACACACACGTATATGGTTGAGCCACTCAACTTCAAAATCATCCTCTATCTTCTTAAGATCCAGAAACCTTGTTTTCTCTCCAACCCCTCCTCTTAGGCTTACCTTCTGCCTCCAAATCGGATATCCGCTGCAGAAGATTAAAACTATTGATATAGTTGTTTCCATGATTGAGATTCTGCGGGAGCGTACTTTACAGGTGATACTTATGTTTGAGCCACACCGTAGTAAGCTATTCTTACAGTTCGACATAGAGAATTACTACCCGTCGATATCTGTCATGTTAATCATAATGCATTTTCTCTCTCTCTCTCTCTCTCTCTCTCTCTCTCTCTCTCTCTCTCTCTCTCTCTCTCTCTCTCTCTCTGACACACACATACACAGACACACGCACGCACAAAAACATACACACACTTGCACACGTGATCATAAAAATAAATGTGTGTGTTGGAGGCAATGTGTGTGTATAATATACTGTTCACTTGTTGACATTATCAGCTAAGAAGTATTCTATTCAGCAAGATTAAATATCGTTTAATGAATACAGGAGCTATATATGAGCTACATCGAGTTCATGCTAAGATAATGTAGTAATCTGATAGGGCTGCACAATGTAACGTGCACGATTCGGCATGCCGATTTATTGAGAGAAAAGTAAATACAATTATTTGCAAGTATCATTTATAAGTATTCAACCATATTTGTATATATACAATGCTTTTCTGATAAAAGCATTATTACATGACAAGACATCATAAATTATACTCAATAAATTTGCCATCTATCTTTGAGTTTCACTTACTAACCTTTTCCGATGTTGTTGCAAGATGAGGTATAACGTTTGTCCAAGTAACAACCAATGCGTATACTGTGTCAACATTTCCACGGTTTTCTTTTTTCTTAATAAAGTTATTGATATCCTGTAAGAGGCTCGTATCATTGGCTTCTCGTGATTCGGGATATTTTTCTACATGTCTGTAGGTTACATTTCCAAGTTTACGAATATCAATGTCTGACCAGAAAGGTGCAAACGTGTATGAATCTGAAGGTTGTAGAATTTTGGCCAAATAGTCATATGTAGGATTGGTGCTTACCATTCCATTTACATAAATCTGAAATATAAAATATATAAAATGATGCGTATATCATTTTAAATATACTTATCCCGAATACTTCTTTCTCATTCGTTCGACATTGAGCAACATACATATGCATACATACATACATATATACATACATGTTTGTACACTCACACATACACAAACATGTATATATTCTCTTTTACTCCTTTACACGTTTGAGTCATTTGACTGCAGCCATGCAGGAGCACCGCCTTAAAGGGTTGTAATCGAAGAAATCGATCCCACGACTTATTCGTTGTAAGCCTAGTACGTATTCCATGGGTGTCTTTTGCCAAGTCGCTAAGTTACAGGAAACAAACACACCAACATTGTTTGTCAAGCGATAGTGGGAGGACAAACACAGACACAAAGACACACTCATAACTATACATACATATACGACGGCCTTCTTTCATTTCTACCAAATCCACTCACAATGCTTTGGTCGGCCCGAGGCTATAGTAGAAGACATTACCCCACGATGTCACGAAGTGATACTGAACCCGGAACCATGTGGTTGGGAAGCATGCTTCGTATTTCTTTATTGCCCACAAGGGGCTAAATATAGAGGGGACAAACAAGGACAGACAAAGGGATTAAGTCGATTATATCGACTACAGTGCGTAACTGGTAGTTAATTTATCGACCCCGAAAGGATGAAAGGCAAAGTCGACCTCGGCGGAATTTGAACCCAGAACGTAACGGCAGACGAAATACCGCTAAGAATTTCGCCCGACGTGCTAACCACTCTGCCAGCTCACCGCCTTCTTACCACACAGCGACACCTATGCATGTATATATATATATATATATATATTTGTGTGTGTGTGTGTGTGTGTGTACAAGCACACATACAACGTGCATGCATACTAAATTACAGACATACAAATATATGTAGAGGGCAACCAACATAAGTTGTTTGCAGTATAATAATCCCATAAAGATATGGAATCTTGTAGGAGGGAGTAAGTCGGTTGCATGGACCCTGGTGCACAACTGGTACCACTACTACTACTACTACTACTACTACTACTACTGATGTTGATGATGATGATGATGATAATAATAATAATAATAATAATAATAATAATAATAATAATAATAATAATAATAATAGCCTGGTGTACCCTTATCAGACGGGTAGTCATGATGGGTATATTGGGCTTTGTATATTTTACACCAGTGTCATTTTGATGGCATGCACTGCTCTTTCACTCAATAATAATAATATTGATAAAGGCTTTAAGTTTTGGAGCAAGGCCCGTAATTTCAAGGGGATGCGGGCAGTCGATTACATTAACCTCACTTACCTGACGTAATTTCATCGACTCTGGAACGATGAAAGAAAAATTGACATCGATGGAATTTCTGATCGAGTATAAACGGCCGAAAGAAGTGCTACTGAACATTTTCCTGATTCGTTAACGATCTTTGCTACACGCCATTTTGGCAAGACATGTTTTCATTACTAATATCGTTTGATGTGGAGAATGTATTATCAACTTAGCACATCAACTTCAAGATTTCTAAATCATCAAATACTAGTTCCTCATGTCATTTGCTCTCTCACTGACTAAATTCAAAGCATATAAACACATTACCGTAAAGCTATTTTAAAATAACAGACTGTAATTTGAGCAGAATTACGACTCCAGAATCATATGAAAGAAAAGAACCTCTTAAACCTCCAAAGATATCAGATTATAAATCTTCGAGGAAATTACATGCAAACTACCGAAACCCAGATAGTGCAACCCCCTTCATAAGTGGGTTATATGATTGATAATATGACTTTGTCATAAGTTAAAGGATTTTAGAAACTATTAGATATATCCTGGTTCAACACTATATGTCTGTGTACACGGCGCTGTGTGATAAGAAGTTTGCTATCCAACCACATGGTTCCGGTTTCAATCCCCCTGAGTAGCACTTTGGATAGTGTCTTTTACTATAGCTACGCACCGACCAAAGATGAGGATATAAAGATATATGTGTGCGCGTTTATATTTAGAAACTGTGGCGCGTCCATCACCATTAAGCAAAGTTGTCTGTGGCATGATTTGAACAGAGAAGATAAAAGACCGGGACAAATACCGCAGTATTTTTGTTAAATTTCATTTTTTTAAATATTTCTTATAAATTATACGAGACTTAGAAATGTGATGCTACTTACATAAACGCAATCCACCTTTTCGTTGTTAATAGGAACATCGACTGGGAAACAAATATATTCATAAGTATCATCTGCTCGCAGTAATTCCTTACCACCAGCTTCAAACAGAGCTGCGCCAAATGGAAAAAAAATCAAGATAATCATTGATTATCACAGTAAATGTCTTTCTTAATATCATAAAAACATATATCTTTCATATTTTTCTATCTTTTGACTATTTCAGTCATTAGACTGCGGTCATACTGGTGCACTGTTTGGAATGACTAACAGTCATATGAATCGAAACAAGTACTTAGATTTTTCCTTTTCTTTAAGCCTGGTACTTATTCTATCGGTCACTTTGCCAAACCGATACTTTTCGGGGGAGGAAACACACAGGCACCGGTTGACTAGCAGTGGTAGCCAAACACTGACACAAAGACGCACACACATACTCTCTCTCTCCCCCTCTCTCACACACACACAATCACGCACACACAAACACAGAGCGGGCTTGCTTCAATTTTCGTCTACTGAATCCAGTCACAGCCACGAGCTGTTGTAGAAAATACTTGACCAAGAAGATAGCGCCTTTGTGACATGGTTCCACGTTCAATTCCGCTGCGTAGCTCCTTGGGCGAGTGTCTTCCTATATACATTCGGGGCGACCGAAGCCTAGTGAGTACATTTCGTAGGCGGAAACTGAAATAAACCCGTCGTATACACACACACACACACACACACACACACTCACACACACATACACACACACCTACACACACACACATACGCACACATACACTCGCGCACACACACGCACACACACTCATTCATATATACGTATGTATGTATATATATATATAAATATATATATATATATATATATATATATATATATATATATATAATTTTTTAATTATTATTTTTTTTTTAATTATAGTTTCAGCTTAGAGCTGCGGCCATGCTGATGCACCGCCGTGTTGCTACACTGTTATTACAGGGAGCCTCTTAAAATTTGTGGCACTTGGTGAAGAATGGAGTTTGATTTAGCAACCCTCATTTGCACCTCCTGCTGCGAGGTAGGTTCATCTGGGACTCTCGACAGGAAGAGGTAAGCATTGATATATGTATATATATATATATATATATATATATATATATATATATATATATATATATATATATATATATATATATATATATGTATGTATATATGTATATATATATGCATATATGTATATATATATATATATATATATATATATATATATATATATATATATATATATATATTTGCGTATGTATTTGCGTATGTGTGTGTGTGGCGATTTGTATGAATGTTTATATATATATATATATATATATATATATATATATATATATATATATATATATATATATATATACACGCACGTACATACATACATGCATACATGCATACATTATTCTAAATTGCTATTGTTGTCGGTGACGTAATATTGTGCTGAATGAAAGTAAGAATGTCTATTTATGTCTCTAATATTACTTACGTTGAGCGGGCGTACACGGCGGTATGACTGTGGTTGGTATAGTTGTATATGCTGCAGTGCTCAGTAAAGTTGTTATAGTGACGTCTGTGTAGGTTGTATCGGCGACAGGCGTCGTGTCTCCGGAGTAGATAATATCTTGTGCACTTGTATCTGCCAAAGGAACAAAGAATTAATAGCTACAGAAACGGACCTGCATAGCACTTTACTTAACTATCCTTGAAAGATAGATTGGTGGGCGATTGACAGATAGAACATTGGTGAGCGATTGGATCTCAGAGAGCTTGATGAAGCTCTCCAACTCTTACCAGTTGTTTTAATGACTGACATTTCGCTGCCAGAAAGTGTTGTTAAAAACATGTAAAAATAAATGAGGATTATTATGAAGTAACTCAAGTGAGATGTAAAAGCAAAAGCCTTAGATATTCGGACCAAATAATTTAGTACTACCCTTAAATGTCTGTGTTCAAGTCAGACTGAGGCCACTTTCGGCTTTCATCCTTCTAGGGTCACTAAAAGAAACTACTATTCAAGTACTAAAGTCGGTTTCGTCATCTTGTTCCCGTCACCAGATCTCTGGCGTTGTGTCTTATTAGAAACTGTTATTCTTATTACGTCAGTGAGCTGGCAGAATCATCAGGGCGCTGACAAATTGCTTAGCGTTATTTCGCCCGTTACTACGCTCGACATTACATTTCATTCTTTGGAGGTCGATAATATAAATACCAGACGAACCAAATTTAAGGCCTTGTCCCTATGATAGGAAGGATTATTATTATCGTTATTAATGCGGCGAATTGGCAGAGTCATTAGCACGTTGGACGAAATGATTAGCAGTATTTCGTCTGTTGCCTAGGTCGACTTTGTCTTCCATCCTCTCAAGATCGATCAAATAAGTACCAGTTGAACACTGGCGTCGATGTAATCGACTCATCCCCACCTCTTCAAGCTGTCCCACTGGCTAAAATTTGAAATGATAATAATTATTAATTTGGGAAGCTTGCAGAATCATTAGCACGCCGGGCAAAATGCTGAGCTGCATTTCGTCCATTATGTTCTGAGATCAAATTCCGTCGACTTTGCCTTTTATCATTTCGAGCACGATGAAATAGGTGTCAGTGAAACCCTAGGTTTGATACAATCGACTAGTCTCCTCCCACCCCCACCAAATTTCAGGTAGAAAGTATTTTTATTATTATTGCAAAATCGTTACCGCGCCGGACAAAATGCTCAGCGGCATTTCTTTCGTCTTTACATTCCGAGTTCAAATTCTGCCAAGTAATCAACTTTGCTACCCTTCCAAAATTTGAAACTTATCATTATTAGAATTTTGTTGAATGAGTTAAATTTGATAAATTACTTACAAAAAATAAATAGCAAAAGACTTGTAATGTAGAGAGCTTTGGAATACTGAAAAGAAAGAAATACATTATATTATTTAGAGGAGATATTAATTACAAATTTATATAGACACTTAATTATACGTTAAACACACCCACGTATACAGATACACATGCTTATACGCGTAAGTATACATACAAACATACACACCTGCACGCACACATACACGCAAGCACACACACACAAATGTATGTAGATACTTATGAACATAAATACTTAGCCTGGAACGTATGCATACCACATAGACACACAGACACATACACACACGGACACACACGGACAGACACGCACACACACACACACATATAGAAACAATGTCACAGGCACACATAGTTGCATAGACATACGCTCACACAGACACATACAGACACACGGAGATACAATTGACGATAAAAGATTGAAACAGAAACAAAACAAAAGGGGCGCAAGCAGACAAGTTGAAACTTGCTGTGCATTTAAAATGATGTCGGATTAAAATGGAATATCGGAATATAAGAACATCAAAATATAAGAAGAGATTTTGAAGATTTCTACACACCTGTGTAGTCAGGTTTTCTATTTTGAAAAACACTGTCATGTTTGGATGACTTCAGCAGCATTTATATAGTCTCAATTTGAAGGAATATCATTGTCATCAGGAAGGGATAATCATGTCTGTGAATTTATAACTACTATATGTTTAGGGATTTAAGCTTAGATCAGCCCTGACAGGATAAATAAGACCTAACTAATTGTATCCAATAGTTAAGCCAGTGCTATCCTACTTCAGAAAATACTGTAAAAAGAAACCCAACAAATGTAATTGGTGCACTGAGGGCAAGAATCCATTATTCTTTTCTACTCTAGGCTCAAGGTCCGAAATTTTGGGGAAGGGGGGTCAGGTGATTTGATCGACCCCAGTACGCAACTGGTACTTAATTCATCGACTCTGAGAGGACGAAAGGCAAAGTTGACCTCGGCGGAATTTGAAATCAGAACGTAAGGACAGACGAAATACTGCTAAGCATTTCGCCCGGCGTGCTAACGTTTCTGCCAGCTCACCGCCTTGGCAAGAAAACATATTAACTCAATGAAGTTTGTTGTTGCTGATGTCGTTGTTTAGCCATAGACAGTTCTGACCAAAAAGAGCGATTATGAAAGGCATTATTGCCATAAAGACTCTGATTATTAGTTTACAATAGAACTGGCCTATATATAATAATAGAGTGAATTCGAAAGAACGAGAAAGAGAAGCATTGCGAAAAGTCAGGACCTAACCGGAGGGAGGAAGACATTTTGTAAGATTAAGACGGTAATTGATGTATTTGGTATAAAATACGAGTTGATATCTAAGAGGCTGAATGATATTGGAAGTGAGATTCAAACTGCTGACTTGCAGAAACTTACAATCCTCAATCTTGCATTCTACGAAGAATCTTAAGAAAATTTCTAATGATTTCAAGAGACTTTCTGCCACTACACATCAAGACAACATTTCTACTAACCAAAGTAGCATGTAATATCAATATAATAATAATAATAATAATAATAATAATAATAATAATAATAATAATAATAATAATAATAATGATACACATCAAGACAACATTTCTACTAACCAGAGTAGCATGTAATATCAATATAATAATAATAATAATAATAATAATAATAATAATAATAATAATAATAATAATAATAATAATAATGATAATAATAATAATAATAATAATAATAATAATAATAATAATAATAATAATAATAATAATAATCCTTTCTGCTGTAGGCACAAGTAGAAAGGTTTGGATTTTGTGGGGACGGAGACAGTCGATGAAATCCAACCTAGTACTCAACTGGTACTTAATTTATCGACCCTGAAAGGCTGAAATGCACAGTTGACCTCGGCTGAATTTAAACTCACAATGTAGCGGCAGGCGAAATACCGCTAAGCATTTTGCCCAGCGTACTAAGGATTCTGCCAGTAGGCCGCTTGAATAATAATGATAATAATAATGATAATAATAATAATAATCATAATAATAATAATAATAATAATAATAATAATAATATTTCACCCAAGAATATCAACCGAGAAGTGCGTACTGTAAGCTTGTTAAGAAAAAAATACGAAGATATGAACGTGCAAAACAATCTGACAACAGAAATAAACGAACCGGTACCCTACGAAAACGACGACCGTCAAAATAAAGGGCCGGACGTTGTTCCTCATGTCCCGCAAACAAAACCAAAACGGCATAAATGGACACGTGAAGAACACATTTCGATCCTACACGCCTATTTCACAGCAGTACTCTACCCAAAAAACGAAAACGCAACAACATATACATATAAAACATGGAAGAAAAATAATGTAAATATAGACCTCGATAAAACAATGAACCCTAACAAACTAGCTAACATAAGAAGATATATTCTAAAAGCAAAAAAAATATCAGAAATAGAAATAGAGCAATTGAAAGAAAAAATACATCAGGAAAATCTAGATAGTAGTCACACAGCAATGCCAAATAATAATATAAACACTGAGATAGCAAAACACGAGGACAAACGTAACATGCCCGGCAAAAACGAAGTAAACAAAAAACAACAAACCCAGACCGTAGAGATGTATAATAGTGTACAAAAAGCACCAATCCAGAACACCACAGACAAACATATGAATGAAAAGGAAGGCAAAACAAATATAAAGCCTGGAAATAACGAAGGGAAACCTAATAATTACGATACTATGAAAATGAAAATAACCGAAGAACTGAAAACCACAGATCTTAGAATGGACCACAGATTATATCTCCCAAAAATCAAAATAGACAATAAAACAACATCAATAATAAATAGCATAAACCTGGCCGTCACGGAACTAACAACCACAGAAACAACAGGCAATATCACTGAGCTAAATGACATGATATATGCGGCAGCCACTGCAGCCACAAAAGAAGCAGGATACTCACTCAAACCCATCCGAACAGGAGTTCTACCACCCAAACAGACCTTGTGGATAAATAACATCCAGAACAAAATTAAAAAAAAGAGAAAAGATTTATCGATTCTCAACGAAATTAGTAAACAATCAACACTACTAAGTAACAAGAAGAAAACAAAAATACTGTACAAATACAGCATTACAGAAAAAGACTTACCTGAGGCAAAAGAAAAACTAAAGCAAGACATCCTTGCCAAAGCACAGAGGATCCGCCGGTATGAGAAACGCCAACGTTTCTTTGAACAAAACAAACAGTTCAAATCCAACCCCAAAAAACTCTACCAAGAACTGGGTAAAAATAAAATAGACATTACTTCAGCACCAACAGCAGAAGAACTAGAGAAATTCTGGAAACAAATATGGTCGGTGAAGCAACAACCCCAAAAAAGGACCATTAAAACAACGAACTTAGCACCTGAGCAACTCTGGGCCCCTATAACAACTGAAGAGGTCACCCAGACACTGCAAAGACTAAGCAACTGGAAAGCACCTGGACACGACAAGATCCCCAATTTCTGGTTAAAACACCTGCCAGCAATGCATAAAAAGCTGGCAGAAAACTTTAACATAATAGCAGATCCAGAAACAATGCCTGAATGGCTCACAAAAGGGAAAACCATCTTAATCCCCAAATCCACGGAAACGGAGAAACCACAAAACTATAGACCTATAACCTGTCTCCCTACGATCTACAAAGCCTTTACTGCAATAATATCGCAGAGAGTGAGTAAACACCTGGAAAATAACAACCTGTTTCCAGAAGAGCAGAAGGGATGCTTCAAGGGCTCATACGGCTGTAAAGATCAATTATTGATCAATAAAGCCATAACTGAAGACAGCCGCAGAAAGAAGAAAGGCCTCAGTATGGCCTGGGTGGACTACCAAAAGGCTTTCGACAGTGTTCCCCACACGTGGATTCTGGAAACACTAGCCATAAACAAGGTGGCACCAATTATCATAAAATACATAGAGCACTCAATGAACAAATGGCAGACAGTGCTACAGCTCCAAACAAAAGAGGGACTTGTGAAAACGAAAGCCATCCCCATTAGAAGAGGAATATTCCAGGGAGACACGCTCTCTCCACTCCTGTTCTGCCTGGCACTCACACCTCTAACAGAATTGCTAAATAGAACTGGATGCGGTTACAAGTGCTATGGAAAAACAGTCAGCCACCTTCTATATATGGATGACCTAAAATTATATGCAAAAAACGACAAAGAGCTAGAAACACTACTACAGACAGTACACGGCTTTACCAAGGAAATAGAAATGAAATTCGGATTAGAAAAATGTGCCAAAGCAACCCTGAAAAGAGGAAAATTAGTTAAAAGTAGCAATATAACACTAGATAAAGCCAATGAAATAAGAGAACTAGACGAAAGCCAACCATATAAGTATTTAGGAGTCAATGAACTAGATAGGATACAACATACACAAATGAAAGAAAAAATAAAGAAAGAGTACTATAGACGAGTTAGATCACTACTAAAAACAGAGCTCAATGCTAAAAACAAGATAATGGGTATCAACACTTTAGCTGTCCCAGTTATAAGCTACAGCTACAACATCCTTAACTGGACACTAAACGAACTATGTAAAATAGACAGGAAAACAAGAAAAATAATGACAGGATATAGGATGCACCACCCAAAATCTGACATAGAAAGGCTATATATACAACGCACAGAAGGTGGCAGGGGTCTTATACAGCTAGAAAACTATTATAAAATAACCACCATAGGACTGCAAAAATACCTACTCCAGAAGCAAGGGAAACTAATACAAATAGCCACAAAACACGAGCAAAACAAAAAACTGTTTTCAGTATTTAAGGAAGCTGACAAATACAAACAAGAAATCAATCTACCTAACAAATACGAAGAAGAAGAAGAAGAAACAACAAAAGCTATAAAACAAATGAAATCCAAACTAAAACTAGAACAGCAACGGACCATGATAAAACGATGGCAAGAAAAGCCCCTACATGGTAAATACTGGGCTAAACTAAATGCGAAAGAAATAGACAGAGAAAAATCCCAGCGATGGCTGAGAAGCTCAGGACTCAAAGCAGAGACTGAAGGATTTTTAATTGCTGCACAAGACCAAAGCCTCCCCACCAGAAATTACCAAAAACACATAATGAAAAGAAATATAACAAGTAACTGTAGAATATGTGGAGATCGACAAGAAACAATAAATCATATTATCTCTGGCTGCCCAGTCCTGGCTAAGAAGGAATATATTCACAGACACGACAGACCTGGGACCTATATACACTGGAAGCTATGCCAACATTATGGAATAGCAACAGAAAAAAGATGGTATAAACACACGCCAGAAAAGGTCACAGAAAACGAGAAAGCAACCATACTCTGGGATATGCCAATACACACAGATAGAGAAATTAAGGCAAATAGACCAGATATAGTTGTCAAAGATCATGAAGGAAAAAAATGCCTTCTAATTGATGTTTCAATACCAGCAGATGACAACGTTTCTCTAAAAGAAATGGAAAAACTTTCAAAATACAAAGACCTGGAAATAGAGATAACTCGAATGTGGAATCTAAAAACAGAAACAATTCCTATCATAGTAGGTGCCTTAGGTATAATAAAAAAATATTCAGACAAATACATAACAAAAACACCAGGACTTACAAATATATATAACATACAGAAAATTGCACTACTGGGTACTGCACACATTCTACGCAAAACACTTTCAATACAGTAAACATAAGAGCACCACAGCAAACCACAGCACATACCCAAGGCGCACAGAGCTGCGCTCGGTAGTGAAGTGAAAGCACGTTATAAAAATAAAACTACTGAATAATAATAATAATCCTTTCTGCTGTAGGCACAAGTAGAAAGGTTTGGATTTTGTGGGGACGGAGACAGTCGATGAAATCCAACCTAGTACTCAACTGGTACTTAATTTATCGACCCTGAAAGGCTGAAATGCACAGTTGACCTCGGCTGAATTTAAACTCACAATGTAGCGGCAGGCGAAATACCGCTAAGCATTTTGCCCAGCGTACTAAGGATTCTGCCAGTAGGCATCTTGAATAATAATGATAATAATAATGATAATAATAATAATAATAATAATAATAATAATAATAATAATAATAATAATAATAATAATAATAATAATAATAATAATAATAATAATAATAATAATAATAATAATCCTTTCTGCTGTAGGCACAAGTAGAAAGGTTTGGATTTTGTGGGGACGGAGACAGTCGATGAAATCCAACCTAGTACTCAACTGGTACTTAATTTATCGACCCTGAAAGGCTGAAATGCACAGTTGACCTCGGCTGAATTTAAACTCACAATGTAGCGGCAGGCGAAATACCGCTAAGCATTTTGCCCAGCGTACTAAGGATTCTGCCAGTAGGCCGCTTGAATAATAATGATAATAATAATAATAATAATAATAATAATAATAATAATAATAATAATAATAATAATAATAATAATAATAATAATAATAAACTACAGACAGTACACGGCTTTACCAAGGAAATAGAAATGAAATTCGGATTAGAAAAATGTGCCAAAGCAACCCTGAAAAGAGGAAAATTAGTTAAAAGTAGCAATATAACACTAGATAAAGCCAATGAAATAAGAGAACTAGACGAAAGCCAACCATATAAGTATTTAGGAGTCAATGAACTAGATAGGATACAACATACACAAATGAAAGAAAAAATAAAGAAAGAGTACTATAGACGAGTTAGATCACTACTAAAAACAGAGCTCAATGCTAAAAACAAGATAATGGGTATCAACACTTTAGCTGTCCCAGTTATAAGCTACAGCTACAACATCCTTAACTGGACACTAAACGAACTATGTAAAATAGACAGGAAAACAAGAAAAATAATGACAGGATATAGGATGCACCACCCAAAATCTGACATAGAAAGGCTATATATACAACGCACAGAAGGTGGCAGGGGTCTTATACAGCTAGAAAACTATTATAAAATAACCACCATAGGACTGCAAAAATACCTACTCCAGAAGCAAGGGAAACTAATACAAATAGCCACAAAACACGAGCAAAACAAAAAACTGTTTTCAGTATTTAAGGAAGCTGACAAATACAAACAAGAAATCAATCTACCTAACAAATACGAAGAAGAAGAAGAAGAAACAACAAAAGCTATAAAACAAATGAAATCCAAACTAAAACTAGAACAGCAACGGACCATGATAAAACGATGGCAAGAAAAGCCCCTACATGGTAAATACTGGGCTAAACTAAATGCGAAAGAAATAGACAGAGAAAAATCCCAGCTTTGGCTGAGAAGCTCAGGACTCAAAGCAGAGACTGAAGGATCTTTAATTGCTGCACAAGACCAAAGCCTCCCCACCAGAAATTACCAAAAACACATAATGAAAAGAAATATAACAAGTAACTGTAGAATATGTGGAGATCGACAAGAAACAATAAATCATATTATCTCTGGCTGCCCAGTCCTGGCTAAGAAGGAATATATTCACAGACACGACAGAGCTGGGACCTATATACACTGGAAGCTATGCCAACATTATGGAATAGCAACAGAAAAAAGATGGTATAAACACACGCCAGAAAAGGTCACAGAAAACGAAAAAGCAACCATACTCTGGGATATGCCAATACACACAGATAGAGAAATTAAGGCAAATAGACCAGATATAGTTGTCAAAGATCATGAAGGAAAAACTGCCTTCTAATTGATGTTTCAATACCAGCAGATGACAACGTTTCTCTAAAAGAAATGGAAAAACTTTCAAAATACAAAGACCTGGAAATAGAGATAACTCGAATGTGGAATCTAAAAACAGAAACAATTCCTATCATAGTAGGTGCCTTAGGTATAATAAAAAAATATTCAGACAAATACATAACAAAAACACCAGGACTTACAAATATATATAACATACAGAAAATTGCACTACTGGGTACTGCACACATTCTACGCAAAACACTTTCAATACAGTAAACATAAGAGCACCACAGCAAACCACAGCACATACCCAAGGCGCACAGAGCTGCGCTCGGTAGTGAAGTGAAAGCACGTTATAAAAATAAAACTACTGAATAATAATAATAATAATAATAATAATAATAATAATAATAATAATAATAATAATAAATGCCCTGATGCAGTACCAGGTAGTGGCTCTCATGGCTTCTGATCTTAACTGATTGGAAGTGTTATCATGTACATTGATTTTGCCTTGGTATGAAAGATGGGCTATAGCAAATATTCCGCTCAATACCACAGATTTGTTCGTCAGTTACTTGACCTTAACATGCTGAGCATGTCCCTTGGTGACTGACGATATGTACATCTTTGATTACGAGCAGAAATAGTGGTGGAGCATCATAGCCATGTGTTGAGAGCAACTCTTTGGGGTTTGAATAATTCGCCTTTGGAAACATGGGTGTTTCGCTCAACATTCTCAAACAACTCTCATTCAGGGACTTTTTGAGCAAGATGGGCTACTCGGCCTGAATAAAATTCTAACTGGGCTCCACCTGCAAGATGAGGCGCTGTTTATGTTGATATGAGATCACCATGTCACGCACTTTGTTGTGATGCATGTGCCTGGTGTACCCTTATCAGGCGGGTAGTCATGATGGGTACACTGGCTTCGTATATCTTACCCCGATGTCACTTTGATGGCTTGCACTACTATCTCACTCAATAACAACAACAACAACAACAATAATAATAATAATAATAAATATGCTTAAAACGTTAAAAAAATAGCAATCATCCAATGTATCCTTAGGAGAAAAGAGAAGAAAAAGTGAAAAAGATGAATTGAATGAGTCTTACCATTACGGCAATTTCTTTGTCAATTTGTTTGAGAAATAAGTTATATATATGATGTATTTTGTAGATTTAATTGAAGCTGTTATAAATAGTGTTTATAAAACTGTTGTATTCTCGACGTTAGAGCTGATTTGCTCTTTTATCTGAAACAAGAAAATGTTAAGGAAATATGTAAACAAATGACTATCAGCTGAAGCAATATCAATGAAAAGAAAACTGAAGCGAGAAATGATTTAACGGAAAACGTGTTATGTTAATGTGTTCAGTTCTGTGCATTGTATTGTTTGAGTAATATATGAATTTGATTAAAGCGGTGTGATAGGAGAATCTTTTAGTACATGGGGTAAAATAATAGGTAGCGGCATGTCGTCCGTCTTTACGTTCTCAGTTCAAATTTCTCTCGGGGATGGGGCGATAAAATAAGTACCAGTTGAGCACTGGCGTCAATATAACCTTCATAGCCCATCTCCCGAAATCAGGGCCCTAGTATTTGATCGACCCCGGAAAAAGGATAAGTCGACCTCGGCAGAATTTGAATCATGCTAACGTTGCTGCCAGCTCGCCGCATCATAAATTCTCGTCTGTCAATAATTGTACTTCTTAATATGTAAAGTAATGATGTATATACTAATTACCTGTCACTATTTAAGTACTTCTTAATCAATGTGGTAATGGTGTGCATCCGAATCCTCATTATTAATGCACTTCCACGGTATTGTACTTCCGCTTTATTAATGTACTACTTTATTTATTGTGAAAATAGTATGCAAGCTAACTACCGCTGCAAGTCCTTTCTATGTTAGTAATATTTCACCTCTGATGTACCTCTTAAATTTCAGGTAAATGGCAATTTTTAAAAATATATATGCATTAAAGCAGTTTGCAATTAAAGGCTTCGTTTCATTCTATTAATGACAATAATAAAAAATAATAAATTGTCATTCAGGAAAACAGGTCCACTCATACAACACCTTCCAACTCCGTGGGCATTTCCGATCCGTTGTATTTTAAATGACTGGCGCATATACAAAGGCAGCATTTTGAACAAGGAATGAAAACGTGGGAAGATGTTTAGGCAACCGGTTAGATTTAAACGTTTCTGGGGATGGTCTTCAGATATTTTCTTCTCACAGTGTCACGGATTAAAGGATTGGTGACAGGTACTTTCATTTCTGACCAAGGCTTGATTAACTTTTTTGTCTTCCTTCTATGAAGGAGGATAAAGCTAGACAAGAAGTGCCTGTCATCGGACAGGTATGGTAAAAGTGGTTTGCATGTTTGGAATGAATGGCCCTACTTGAGTCCTATGAATGAAAATTTAAACAAAAGGCTCAGTGGTGGAACATGTCTTGCGGGCTCAGAACAGTTCCTCCACTCCATTTTATTGTGATTTTGTCTATCCCTTCATTCGATTTATATTGTCATAATTTTTAACTGCATTTTTGTGTAATAACATCCGATACCCTGACTTCGAATTCCTTTTTGTGCTGTATCCTCTTTGTTTGGCCATTGTGGTTCGAATAAAATTCATTTTCTTCTCAAAATATGTCATGGTGATGCCTCCACGTCCTCCATATTACAAATACACCTACCAGACTCTAATTATCAGTATGCAACTTCTTTATATAATCACTCGTAGATAAGTAGTCGAAGCGAAGAATTGTGGATTAAGCAGTACGTAATCACCTAATCTCTCTCTCACTTTCTGTTTATATATCTATTACCTTCTGTCTCTCTTCTGTCTCTCTCTCTCACACTCTCTATTTATCTATTTATCTACCTTCTCTCTGTCTGTATCTCACTCTCTGTTTCTATCTAACTATCAATCAATCAATCAAACAATCAATCAATCAATCAATCAATCAATCAATCTATCTATCTATCTATCTATCTATCTATCTATCTATCTATCTATCTATCTATCTATCTATCTGTCTGTCTATCTGTTTGTCTATCAATCTGTCTGTTTACCTGTATATCTCTGTGCATGTATATATGAGAGAAAGCTATTAAAAAATCACTTTGCAAGACAAGGCCCCATTTATAGAGGTCCTCTCTCGGGCTGATCTGCCAAGTATTTACACATTGCTGAAGAGAACTCAAATTAGATGGCCGGGGCATGTTGGTTGAAAGCCTGCCATACGACCCCTAAGAGAGTGTTTTACAGCGAACTGACGGAAGGCAAGCGCATTCAAGTGGATAAAAAGCGCTTCAAGGATACACACAAAGCCTCACTGAAGTTCTTTACAATAAACTCCATTACCTGGGAAACGCAACGAGAAGATCGCTCTGTCTGGTGAAGCTGCACCAATAGCGGTGCCATCTCCTACGACTAGAGAAGGATTGCCAGGGCAAAAAAAGAAAACTCGAACAGCGCATGTCCAGAACCAACTCCTCGCCTTCCGTTCCACTCGTGCTCGACCTGTGGCAAAGCCTTCAGAGCACGCATCGGCTCGATAGGCAACAGCCGGACACACTGTGGTCTGCCTTCTTCTCCCATGTATATCCTTGCTCACCGTCGACAACGACGGACAAATTATGTATGAGAAAGCTAGGAGAAAAATGAAGAAAATTTACGATTAGGTCGTGCATAGATTTCTATAGGGGCGAGGCCAAATGGATAAGTTGGGTAAAATGAGTAATTTAAAATTTTTTTGTTATTTCCTTTCTAGCTGTTTGAATCCATTACGTTGCAAGTATTGCACCATTTCGTAGAATTGCATCATCTTAAAGAGTGAAAGGTGAAGTGGAAGAGAGTTTGAAACGTAATCAGATGACCGGTACTATTTCTCAAGAACTTATTACTCAAATTTGACATGATTGTTATTGAGGTTGCTAGTGGAATATCCGGATAACGTTTGCTGTTTAACAATCAAAATTCTTTTCTGTATTGGAGTCAAAGTCAATATTTTCCCACGCTAATGATTAATTTTATAATTTTCAATGATCAAATGATGTCTAAAGTGGGATACAATGAGTAATGTTTAATTTCCATAAATTCTACTTTAACTGTATGGTGCGTAAAATGTTTTCAATAAGAAAGTCTCTCCAGCAGCTCGTAAAGAAGCTCTAGAAAATATTTTACATTGAGTTGTTAGATTTAGTCGAGTTTTGTTCATTTCATATAATGAGGAATTTTTCCATGATCTTTTAATTGCCCCTGATAGTTAAAATATTTGTTTCATTTCTCATCCTTTTGATATCTGAAAATTAATATCGATGTACATGAGTCTTTTTCAAAAGTTATTCTGAAGAATGAACGAAAGAAATTTACATTAGTTCCTCTTACTCATTTTGCCCCGCAAACATTTGTCTTCCATAAGCTCAATGAGAACGGAGATAATTTTCTGAAATAATGTTCTGAACATGTTAAAGTCATTTTAATGCATTTAGAGACGATCATTTGGTTTAGTTTTTGTAAGGCAATGAACATTTGTAAAATATATTGTTTCTGAAAATCAAAAGCGTAGCAAATATTACTCATTGTGCACCCCGCTATAATGTTTATCTTCCATATTATTGTTTTGTCAGTGTTATCTTTGATTGTTAAATAATCATCATGAAATCCTAAGTTTGATCGAACCAGGTTCAAAGCTCAAACGTGATTATGTAGCTTATGTATCAGCTGTCATATCACTCACTCACTCACTCACTCACTCACTCGCTCACTCGCTCACTCGCTCACTCTCTCACTCACTCACTCACTCACTCACTCACAAGTGGGACACATACTTGACGATGGGGAAAAAATATTTGCCATGAGTTAGTTGCAAATAAGACTTCTGTTTCCTTCTGTAAATCTGTGTGCGTGGATATGTGAATGTGTACGCTGGTGACAGTACGTGCGCTTGCGTGTACGTGCCTCTGTGTGCGTGTGTATGTGCGTATGTATGTGTGTGCGTGTATGCTGGTGCGTGTAAGTAATGAATTTAACATATTGGAATACATTTCTGTGTAGATATGAATACATATGTGTCTCTATGTATGCACGCATGCGCGCGCACACACACATACACACAACACGCATATATGTATGTTTTCATATATATATATATATATATATATATATATATATATATATATATATATATATATATATATATGTATATGTATTTATATATGTACATATATATACATATATATATATATATATATATATATATATTAATCCCCTGAGATTGCAGATATTATCTCTGAATCTCTTTGATTCTTTAGATGTGCTGGCCTCCTGATAATTAATCGATATTAATTAATATATGATTAATTACCATATTTTATAATAATGTATATATATATATATATATATATATATATATATATATATATATATATATATATATATATATATAAATATATATGCATATATATATGGGGGGTGTAATCGTATTCATAATCTATTTTTGCCATAATTATTATAATTACTCTTATTACTATTAATCACGCGGGGCAAAATGCTTAGCGGCATTTCGTCCGTCTTTACTTTCTGAGTTCAAATTGTGCCGAAGTCGACTTTGCACAATTTTCGGGCCTTGTGCCTATAGTAGAAAGGGTCATTATTATTATCATTATCGTTAAGGCGACGAGGTGGCAGAATGGTCGGCGTGCCGGAATAAATGTTTAGTAGCTTTTTGTCCGTCTTTACAATATGAGTTCAAATTCCTCCGAGATCAACTATACCTTTCATTCTTTCGATGAAATAAGTTCCAGTCCAAAAATGGGATCGGTGTAATCGAGTTTCCCCTCCCCTCAAAAACCGCCGGCTTTGTGCCAAAGTATGAAAATTGTTATTGCTGAGGCAGTGAGCTGGCAGAAACGTTAGCACGCCAGGAGAAATGCTCAGCGGTATTTCGTCTGCCGCTACGTTCCGAGTTCAAATTTGGCTGAGGTCGACTTTGCTTTTCTTCCTTTCGGGGTCGATAAATTAAGTACCAGTGAACCACTGGCTTCGATGTACTCAACTAGTCCCCTTCCTACAAATTTTAGGCCTTGTCGTTACTGTTGTTGCTGCTGCTGAGGCACCCCGTCTCTAGTTTGGTTGTCAATGTCTAAGTAACTCAGCTGCCCGTTCGAGATATCTACTCTCTTGATAGATGTCACACAGATACTTTTCTAGATTTCAAGGGAGACCTGGAACAGGAACTTGTGGGATTTAAAGAAAAATCGCTAAAAAAATAATGACTTTTTATTTGCAATGCTAATTTATAGACTGATTGAATGAATGCACAGAGTTCCTCGTGAACTTAATGTGGTTGATTATGAAAGGGAAACATGAAAGAGAAATTTAAGCCAGATGTAGTTAGATGGGATCAACTAAGCACGTGACTCATATCAGACAGGGATCGTTACACATTGAAGTCACTATCGCTGCTGAGAGGATGTACTGGCACTTATGTAATGCCGTACATGCATCTGTAGAATAACTTTGCCTGCGTTATTAAAGTAACAATGTGTATGTGTATGTGCATGTTCCATATATTGTATATATGCTCATTCCAAGAGACTCATATGTTTAACATACTTCACTGTGGATTGGATATGGTGGATGTATATTAGTTTAATTCATTCTCTTGTGGAAAATCTCATCGATCCAAGCACTTTGTGTAGAAGTATAGTCACACAGCCCTGCATAGACACCCACGTAAATAGGTGCGGTAACATGAATACAAGAATCTCTAATTTCTGCTTAAGTTCACTACGTTTAACAAAACATATCTATTGCACGGCTGACGTATACAACAGTGATTAACTTTTCTTCCTTGACTCATAGAACAATGCTACGTGTGTATGTATGTATGTATGTATACACGCAAGTACATAATATGTATTACGTATATATGTATACATTATGCATGTTTGTATGTATGTATATATTTATGCATATACATCTATGCATGTTTATCCAAAGATATATCATAGTTGGTTGTAGAGGGATTTAAAGGCAAATGATTAAAAAACAAAGACATTTTATAAGCAATGTTAATTTATAGACAGGTTGAATGAATGCATAGACTTTCTCGTTAACTTACTGTCGTTAATTATGAAAGAGTTTTGTGCGAGCCGCACTTGTGAAATATTAGTTCATTTGGTATAAACCACTTGAACTGTGTGTAATTTGTCTGTGACTACCTTGGACACTCAAGTGGACGATTCAAATGTAGACTAACTTAAAAATACCATACGTTATTTCATTTCGTTCTTGCAGATAAGAATTTGCGTAATTCTGTATCGAAAATACCTATTTCCCACCCTCCTCTCTCTCTCTCTCTCTCTCTCTCTCTCTCTCTCTCTCTCTCTCTCTCTCTCTCTCACTCTCTTCCTCTCTCCTTTCACTCTTCCTCTGTCTACTCTGCTTCTCCTTCTCCTTCTCTCTCTCACCATTTATATATATATATATATATATATATATATATACACACGTATGAGTGTGTGTGCGTGTGTGTGTGTGTGTGTGTGTGTGTGTGTGTGTGTGTGTGTGTGTGTTGTGTGTGTGTATGCATATATTAATTATTTGATTCTGTGCATCTACTTTAGAAACGTTGCAGCTTCTTGTCAACTCAAAAACAGGCGGCGTCTTTTCACTTGTGTAGGGAAAGTACTACGATAGCGATAACTAGCAATGTTTCATTGTAGTTTTCTCTAATGAAATATATTTGTAGATTTACTTTAACGATAATAAAAATTTCCCTGATCTACAGAAAGACAGAAGTATTATGTACAAGGCTCACATTTCACCATAATCGTAAAACTTTATCTTAGCATTGGTAGTAAGTAATGATTCACTTTCAAGATTTTCTGTAATACACTAAGAACTACTGTGAGGCCATTTGGCCTACTAGAAATGATGAGCAAATCTCCCTTAAATTACAACGCTATCATAGTAATAAAACCGGAAGCAATGTAATAATATGTATCTTTTTAAAAGGAGAAGGAACAAGTAGATTACATGTCTAGAGGAATAATTGTCGACCTTGTGTTAATGAATCACAACTTCATCAGCAATATATACACTAACTGACGATAGCTACGATTCATTTGCCAGAGAGTTTCTATGTCCAGATGCGAGTGTATGTGTGTGCAGCAAATTATATTGCAATTGAGAGTGTGCAGCAAATTATATTGCAAGTCGAGACAGATCATTCATGTAACGACCGTTCCGTTTATAATTCACTAGGGAAAACCAGAGATGTAAAGAGGACTCCAATGCAAAACTGCCTGTTTTACTGCGCTGTCACATATTTATTTTATTCAATCGTGGGCCAGTACTAAAGAGTTTTTATGTGTTCAAGCCGTTTAACAATTATATTGGTTGTCTTTGGGATAGAACTAACAAAAGGAGTAAATGAATTGTTAACGTTCATATACTTCCGTATACTGTAATATCGTATGACAAGGAAACGTGCAATATCGCAACAAAAAACAGGTATTCAGTCTCTTATACAACGCACACTGGTCTAAACTGCAGTTTTATTCCCGCGTTTTACCCTACACTTATTAAGAGTGAGCCAGAACTATAATTTGAACACAAAAACACACACATATACTTGTATATATGTATCTACATATTTGTGTGTGCGTACATGTATGTACATACATGTATGTATGTATATATGTATATATATATATGTATATATATGTATGTATATATATATATATATATATATATATATATATATATATATATATATATATATATATATATATATATATATATGCATACGTGCAAATATAAAAAAGGAAAGCACTGAAGAGTAACATCAATCCAAATCACAGAAGTGTGACATATGAAAAAGTTTTCGGTTATTTACTAAACTGCTGCATCACACATGAAGTATATTGAGTCCGTTGAATACCTATGGAAGACACATTAAACAGAGTTCGCAAACTTTCATTTGCTCAGAATTTTGAAAGTTAATCCACGAAAGAAATTATAATTGTGCGATTGATTAAAATTAAGTTCAGCTCACAAGACGTTAGACTCTATGGTGGACGATGGAAAAAATGGTTTAATTGAGAAGGAAAGCTGATTCAAAACACAATATTTCTACAGCAAAAACAGGAATCAGAAAGAAAAAAAGAAACATGAAATTGTTAAGAGTGGCTGTGTGGTAAGTAGCTTGCTTACGAACCACATGGTTCCTTGTTCTGTCCCACTGCGTGGCACCTTGGGCAAGTGTCTTCTGCTATAGCCTCCGGCCGACGAAAGCCTTGTGAGTGGATTTGGTAGACGGAAACTGAAAGAAGCCTGTCGTATATATATATATATATATATATATATATATATATATATATATGTATGTATGTATGTGTGTGTATATGTTTGTCCCCCAATATCGCTTAACAACCGATGGTGGTGTGTTTACGTCCCCGTAACTTAGCGGTTAGGCAAAACAGACTGATAGAATAAGTACCAGGTTTCCAAAGAATAAGTCCTGGGGTCGATTTGCTCGACTAGAAGGTGGTGCTCCAGCATGGCCGCAGTCAAGTGACTGAAACAAGTAAAAGAGTAAAGGTATAAGCCGCACTTGACAAATATAGCTCAGACACCGATGACACGGACATAGCAACGTTGGAGCTTCTATACAGTCGTTCAATCTGATAGATATTAGGAGCAAATTTGTATAAAATCGCGAAGGAAGAGATTATAAATTAACTTCAAAATAGTTTCTTCGAGGACAAGATAATTACACATGAATCGTATTCATTGGTGGGTCTGTGCGATTGGAGTTTTCCTGGTGAGAAGCAATAACCATGTCACCACATACAACTACATATTCACATGTGCGTGTACACCCGACGGCACACATACAAATTAATTACTAATATTAAACAGAAGAATAATTGCAGGTAACTTGTAGTTCTTGTGTGTGTTTGTGTGTGTGCGTGTATGTGTGTCTGTGTGTGCGTGTGTGCGTGTGTGTGTGTGTGTGTCTGTTTGTGAGTGTGTGCGTGAGAGAGAGAGAGAAACAAAGAGAGAGAGACCGAGTGAGGGAGATGAATGCAGGTATGGAGATGATAAAAATATACTTGTATTTTGTTGTTAATACATATTAACAGAAAATTCAATAATTTCAATATTCTTTTTAGCGAAAATAAAATAATTCTAACTGACGATATTTGAAAAAATGAATTATGTTTATCTTTTAAATGACAAAAACACAGTATCATCTAAATGAAAATAAACGAAAATGTTAATATAGAATATATATTCATTAAGTTGATGTTAATTGTAACTGTACGTGTTATATATATATATATATATATATATATATATATATATATATATATATATATATATATATATATATATATATGTATGTATGTAAGTATTTATAGAGACAGTATTTACTCACCACCTTCTGATACTTGATCGAACCTGCGACCAAGTCTCTTCAGTACAATCCGTAAGGCTTGTAAGTACAACTAATAAAAGTTTAAGATCAAGGCTTGTAGTTATACCTGGCTGATAAGCGACGCCCACTCTGATTACATCAAAGGCTACAATCCACCAATCACAGGTAAATTTCTTTAGCTTTTTTGCATAAAAAATATGAAATAATTACGACAGCAATACGCATGTTCATAAATACGTAAATACACACACACACACACACACACACACACACACATTAATGATGATAATGATAATATTAGTAATAGTAATAATAATACTAACAACAACAACAATAACAATAACAACAGCAACAACAACAAGAACAATGATAACGACGCTCGTACAGAACAACAACAAGGATAGGGACTGCTAAATTTATATTTATCTCGTGTCTGTACAACTTACCCTTGTCACCTGTGTATACAGCGTAAATAATGACAGGAAAAACAT
>NC_142943.1:42819883-42837383 GCF_046866305.1 Octopus bimaculoides | reverse complement strand
GTCCATCAGATACCTTTGAGTAACCATCTTGCAACATATGGTCGGAAAATATTTATAATATTTCCATACACAGTCCTTGTGAAATCGAGAGTTAAAATCAGAGAAGAAAAGAACATTATTGGTAAATTCCAACCCAAGCTAAATAAACAATAATACTAATATTTAGATGTACTATTTCTATTACTACGACCATTACCACTAAGAGCAACAATACTAAAGTTTCTCATGATGACGATAGCAGGAAAATACTAGCTAAGTCAAGAGAAAAATCAGTAAAAAGTCAAGAGGAATGTCAGTTTTAGCACCATCTCCACCACTACCACCACCTATATATATAGGAAAAATTATAGAAACTTTTTCTACCAGTGGCCTAGTATGGATACAAAGTCAATAGAAAGAACCTGCTAAGGCTTGCCTGTTTGTACTTGAATGTATATGAAAAATATGCCCATTGACTTTGTATACATACTAAGCCACTATTAGGAAAAATTTCTATAATTTTTCCTGCCCTATTTTAATTTTAAGAAATGATTTTACCAATCTTTGAAGTTTAATCGGAACTTTTACTTGCTGCCGATTGAATCTTCGCTTGCACGGTGCTTTTCAAAAATTACAGTATATAAGGATGAGACACAGGTTATTTTGGTCTCTAATTTATATATCAATGTTTTAGCCTTGCAAACTATTTTATTTGATAATTAAAGTTTGAAACTTGAGGTCCAGATGTAAAACATAGTAAATGTTTTTTATTTTTCAGTTCCTTCGAAATTTTGAAATTGCTCTTAACTGTAGTTTGGATTTTTTGACTGTTCTTTCTAGTATGTTAGGCAACCTGTTAAGGCTTGCCTCTTTGTACTTAAATATACGCTAAATTTATTTATATATGTATATATATATATATATATATATATATATATATATATATATATATATATATATATATATATATATGTATATGAATACGCACACACACACACACGCATATATATATATATATATATATATATATATATATATATATATATATATAACGACAGGTTTCTTTCAGTTTTCGTCTACTAAATCAACTCACAACGCTTTGGTCGGTTCGATGCTATTAGAGAAAGACATTTGCCCACAGTGGGACTGAACTCGGAAACATTTGGTCGAGAAGCAAAGTGCCTACCACACAGTCACACCTAGAATTAATCAGTTAAATCGACTCTAATATTTGATTGTTACTTTATTTTATCGAACCCGGAAAATGAAAGACGAATATAACTTCTGCAGGATTTCAACTCAGGCCATAAAGAGCTGGAACAAACGCCACGAGGTACATTATGTCCGATACTCTATTGAATATGCAACTCTGAAATCGTTTTAAGAATAAGAGTAACGATGGTTTTAAATTTTAGCACAAGACCAGTAATATTGAGTAGAGAGAGAAAGTCAGTTACATCGACCTCAGTACTTGAGTGGTATTTAATTCATCGACCAGAGTAAAGATGAAAGTAAAGTTGGCCTCAGTGCGATACGAATTCAGAATTTAGAAAGCTGGAAGGGGATGTCATAAATACTAACTATTTATCGGTAGCAAGTACTGGTCAAGTAGTGAGATAAATTTAATTCCCCATTGAAAATCTATATCTAAACTAGTAAACTTTGTTAAAGCGTCACTGAATCTAAAAATAAAATAATTGACGCTATTGCAATCTCTGGCTGCACACTTGTGTTTCTAATGACCCCTGGGAAAGGCATGGAAAGAGGTCATAGCACCCAGTTCACAGTGTTTTCTGAATTTACGCCTAATCTAAAAATAACTAACCTAAATGCTTTCCAGTCCAGTGAGCAAACCTGTATATTGTGTAGGAGTGATAGGAAAGAACGATTTTGTTTACGTCATAGCAAGCAAAACACATTCTAAGATGGAATTTTGACAAGATAACATTTAGTAAAAATCCAAAACTTTTTATGCTTTACACACGCGTACACATACATACAGACACACGGATAGAGAAACACACACACAACACACACACACAACACACTCACAGCACACACACAAACACACATACACACACAATAATTATCATCATCTTTGATATACTTTGCATACTTTGGTAGGGTCCGAAGAGCCAGGAGGCTGCTATTGTCTGCTTTGGCTCTGATGTCTCATTTGTCATGTTTTCTACGGCTGCGCTCCTTTCCTAGCGACAATCAGAGTTACAAAGTGTACTGGGTGAAGCCGCCTACTAATTCGGAAGTCAACATTCCATGACTGAATTTCACGATTGAATGGGGTGCAGTATTGAAAGAAGTAGCTTTGTACCAGGTTTTGAACGGCTAAACTAAGCCCTTCAACCTTCAGTTGTTACAGTAACTATAGCTTTCAATAACAAAGTTAGGTGCTCGACTCTCCAGAATCTTCCTTACACACACACACACACACACACACACACACACACACACACACACAAACAAACAAACAAACACACATACACATAGTTGAAGAGGGGTTAAGAGTTATGGTTAAAAAAGCTAATATAGTTGGAAGAGACATAGAAGTATATGTTAGAGAATGCTTTATATTTTTGTTACGGAGGGTGATTTAAAATGCAACAAGTTCCGATGTGTCCATCACATTTTAAAAAGAACTAGAACACGGGTACAAACTGTTAACCTCGAATTGTTTTCTCTTTGACTTCCCGAATCTACCTATTAGTGTAACTTCCTTTTTATTCAACATTTTTTCATAGCCTCCGTTGCCATTAATAGCCCACGAGAATGCATTGTAGCTCTTCGCTCCGACATTCAAAATTCCGAGTACTATAATGACAACTTTCTACTGTTTCAGTTGTATATTAAAGAAGTATTATGTACATTATTTACAATTGACGGACATGTGTCCTCATCTTGTTTGTTGTTAACACAACGTTTCGGCAGATATACCCTCCAGGTGTCTTGGGAAAATTTTGAACCTGGGTTCTCATTCCTAAGGTATTTTTCGATGATGTTGTTATTGTTATTATTATTATTCAGGTCATTGCCTGGAATCGAACTCGTGAGGTTAGTAGCCCGCGCTCTTAACCACTACGCCATATGCCCATAGGCATTTATGGAGTGAATTTTAGGGCTTATATATCTAAAATTCTCCTATCCTTCCTTAATACCGGTTCCCATATGTTGTTCATATCTGCATTCGGTCTGCTTAGGAGGGTGTTGTGTCCTAGCATATGTGCTGCTTCTTTTAGTTTATTTTCCAGTGGTGTTCTCTGTCCATTATTTTAACTTCATCTTACAGGAAGAGGCGGTCTCCATTTTTCCATGCATGATCAGCTATACCCGATTTATCAATATCTCCTCGTGTCATTGCTTTGCGATGTTCCTCTACCCTTATTCTGAGGAGGCGACATGTTTCACCTTTATATAACCTACCACAGTTGCATGGGACGGAGTACATGAAGTTCTTAATCATATTCTTTTCTATTGGTAGTTTTACTCGAAGGAGATATTTGTGAAGTGTTGTATTACTTTTGAAAACTGTCTTGATGTCATATGGGCCGCATATCTTTTTGGAGAGGCGTTTCATATAGGGTAGACACACTGTGGACAGTTTATCGGTTTCATCCTCTCTTTTCTTCATAATCGGAGTGGAAAGTATCATTTTGGGGTAGTTGTTGCTTAATAGATTGTTACTGAGCTTGATCATTTCTTCGTGGTGGGTATCACGATCGCTACTTATATTCATTGCTCGATGTTTTAGGCACTGAGCAATCCCTCTCTTTACACTGTATGGATGGCGGGAATTGAAGTTGTGGTATCGTCCAGTGAAGGTCGGTTTGCGGTATACGGATGTCCTGGATCCATACTTGGTGCGTGTTATTAATACGTCCAGGAATGCTAGCTGATTGTCTTTTTCTTTTTCCATTGTGAACTAATGTTCGTCAATTGTAAAATAATGTAAATAATGTTTCTACTATTTGTTCTAAATTATAACATATATATATTTACACATCTCTCTCTCTCTCTCTCTCTCTCTCTCTCTCTCTCTCTCTGTCTATCTATCTATCTATCTATCTATCTATCTATCTATCTATCTATCTATCTATCTATCTCTATCTATCTATCTATTTATCACTGCCTGTCTGTCGTACATTCGTCCTACCAAGTAACGCTTCAGTTCTTTTAGCCTCCCTAAATCCTCATCTGTCACACTCTGTCAATCTTCGCATATCAGCTTGGCTTTAGTTTGATTTTTTGTGGGGACTATGACTTCCATTTTCCTTGTTCTGAATGATTTGGGAATTTAATTAAGCTAAAGTGTATTGGGTGTGTGGTAAGAAATTTGCTTCCCAATCACATGGCTCCAGGTTCAGTCCTAGTGCGTGGCACTCTGGGCAAGACTCTTTGCCTCTTGCCACGGGTCGACCAAAGCCTAGTGACTATGGTAGATGGAAACTGAAAAGGGTAGTCATATATATATATATATATATATATATATATATATATATATATATACTAGTACGTGTTTCAGTCCTTTGGGTGCAGCCAAGCTGGAGCACCACCTTTAAGAGTGTTAGTCGAAGAAATCGACCCCAGGACTTATTCTTTGTAAGCCTAGTACTTATTCTATCGGTCTTCGAAGCACTAAGTTATGGGGACATAAACACACCAGCAAGCTTCTTACCACACTTAGATAAATAAATAGATAGATAATTGTTGGAATATCCAAGGAGCTAAGAGTAGAAAGTTTGTAAGCTTCGACGGTCTTTGGTAGATATAAAAAGCAACGTACAGGAATGTACAGGAACGTAAATTATTGACATCGAATGTCGTAAGCTCCATATCGAAATTTGATACGCAGAAAAAAATTTATCTACAGCTCATACTTAGCGACTAGAGTTGCTATCAATGCGAATAAAAATCCATATTAGGTTAGTGGAGCTGGTAAAATCCAGGCTACATATGTTTCGTAGCGAGAAGATCATTTGATGTCATATTTACTCAATTAGGGATATTCAGCAAGCTACTCATCAGGTCGAAGATAGCCTAATTATATGATCGTTACATTGTCGCATGTGAATCCGAAGTTAAGTCACCGAAGATGTGATTTGAAATGAGTGGTGAAGCCAGTCGAACAGTAAGTTTTACAGATTTTTACAGTTCGAATGATGGATCTAATCTGTAGTCTTCGAATCAGCTTTTTCCTTTCTTCTTTTAAGAAGCCTAATTTTTCAAGATTGGTATTTAGGCTGTATGTTACATATCCCAGGGCCCCAATAATTACAGGTATAAATCTGAACTTGTAATCTGGATAGAGTAACTGCAGATTTCTCAATAGTTCAGCGTAGGTATTCTCTTCTTCACTGATCTCAGCTTTATGTTAACATCCGCTGAGCAGCTGATTTTCACAATTGTACACTGTTACTCATCTCTTTCCTAAATCATTATATCAGGTCTATTGTGTTTACATTTTATTGAAGTTCTCACGGGGATATTCCATCAATGCTTCTTTATATTATAGCTTCCACTATATTGTAGGTTCTTATTTCTTTGTCCTCGGGGTTATCCTCTCGACCGGTCTCGTTATAAAGTGTCCTAGCTACAATATTGTCTCATCGGTAGATAATACCGTGATGTTATTTTTAGACAACTGCTTATGATGTGGGTGATATCTTCGGTGTTAACTCCACAAAGTCTGCATCAGTTGTCACATTTTGGTGCCTGCCCTCCACGTTCACCCTTAATTTCTACTACCTTCGTGAGGGAAATCAGCTCTGGGACTTTCTCTTACATGCTCTCGCTTCACGTGGAGAAGAACCTCTAGGGAGGTCCCAACCCATTTCTTCGTTCTCGATCTTTTAACATCCAGGAGTTTCTCTCCACTGTCCGTAGAAATACAGACGAAAATGCACCATAAATCCAGATTTGATGGGACACTTGGCACCGTAATTCGGACCACCCTTTTCCCTCATGTACGTTGGGAAGAGGCCGATTTCCTCTGTACGACCCGTGAGCACCCAGCTCTGTATCGTTTGCCCCTCGGTCTTAAAAAGGACCTCTACTCTGCCGTACTGCTTTGCTCTTGTAATGTGGTGGATATCCTGCTATATGTCTTTCAAGGCTTTTTCCACCTGTTCTCCAGTTTCGCGTTTTCTTGACTTTGTGTTCGCGCACCCGTAGACCACTGTCCGTTTGGCTGTTGCTTAAAGCACGTCTCTTGGAGGCATCAATTGTGCTCACCTTCAATTCATTTTCATATTTTTTGTGCCTTCTTTTGTTTTTCTATTTTGTTCTCCAGCGAAATATTAGCCAATTCCTTAACTGCCGTGATATTTTCAGAAGTCTCTTTCCCGCCGCTATCTCCATTTTTATCAGTCTCATCGTAGCTGTCCACTGCCAATCATGGTGGGGAAGACGGGGAAGTCCGCGTGCAAATTGCCATACCACCTCCCTTCTTCACTTCCGCTTTTCGTCGCCATCATCAATGTTTACTTTCTTCGAAGCAAATTTTTGAAGAATTTTGAAAACAAAATAGTTTGTATCACCCCCGCAAATGGGGCTTTGGTCAACAAACGTCAGTCCTCTGGAAGGAGAGCTGGCTAGCAAAACGATTTAAACAACAAAATACAGTATAGAACCATTTAAACAAGTGAATTAGTCATAAACTCTAAAAACATACCACTAGCTATGGCGACAATAATGATAATAATAATAATAATAATAATAATGATGATAATAATAATAATAATAATGATAATAATAATAATAATAATAATAATAATAATAATAATAATAATAATAATAATAATAATAATAATAATAATAACAGCCCTGATGCAGTACCAGGCAGTGGCTCTCATGGCTTCTGATCTTAATTGATTGGAAGTGTTATCATGTACATTGTTTTGTCTTGGTATAAAAAGATGGGCTACAGCAAATATTCTGCTTAATACCACAGATTTGCTTGTCAGTTGTTTGACCTTAACCAGTTGAGCATGTCCCTTGGTGGCTGACAATATGTGCATCTCTGATCATGAGCAGAAGTAGTGGGGGAGAATGATAGCCATGTGTTGAGAGGAATTCTTTGGGGTTTGAATAATTCACCTTTGGAAACATGGGGTTTTTGTTCATTATCCTTTAAACAAACCTTATTCAGGGACCTTTTGAGCGGGATGGGCTACTCGACCTGGAGAAAATTCTAACTGGGCTCCACCTGCGAGGTTATGCGCTGTTTATCTTGATATGAGATCACCATGTCGCGCACATATGGTTGTGATGCATGTGCCTGGTGTACCCTTATCAGACGGGTAGTCATGATGGGTATATTGGGCTTCGTATATTTTACCCCAGTGTCACTTTGATGGCATGCACTGCTCTCTCACTCAATAATAATAATAATAATAATAATAATAATAATAATAATAATAATAATAATAATAATAATAATGATGATGATGATAATAATAATAATAATAATAATAATAATAATAATAATAACAATAATGATAATAATAATTTGTGATGCTTAAAAATATTTGAGTAGTTTTCTAGCAGATTGAATCGGGCATGATCTAATGGAGATATATAACTATTGAGCGTGTAGAACAGTTTCGGGTAACAGGCAGATTCGAAGCCCGAATCCTGTGTTAATTGTTCCAGGTAAGTTCGATCTGAGTTCAAACAGAGCGAATGGTGAGTTTGATAAAATAATCAACCAGACAAAAATTGGAGTTTATTTCTTTCTCTCTCTTTCTCGCTTCGTCTTCCTCTTTCTCTGTATCTGCCTGTCTGATTGTCTGCCTGTCCGCCTCTTTCTCTCTCTCTCTCTCTCTTTCCCTCTGTCTCTAGACTTCACATGGAGATGAAATGCCTACGATCAAATATCCCTTCTTTCTTCCAATATATCCGCTGCCACTGCTTCGTAATGGACGAATATAAATTCGCACGCTCATATATATATATATATATATATATATATATATATATATATATATATATATATATATATATATATATATCTTGCAAACAACTCGCACATGCAAGTGCTACCAGTCAATAACTCCGCATACTGGAAGCCAGCAAGTGTATTGGGTCATCAGGAGAGAATGTGTGCCGTTTCGGGGGCCTACCTCTCGACGGCATCAATGCGCACCGCCCCCCCCCCTCACTGATATGAGGCCCCGCTTGCTAGATCAACTGATTATTAAAACAAAGCTCAATACTTCTCTCGCCATCGCTCATCGTCTCTTTTTAACCAAATCCAGTGGCTAGCCTTCTCCACTGTAGTTTGGATATCGGTCATGGTGGTATTTACCTTACGATGAGTTTGGCCTAACGATAACAGCAGTCGTCTCACACTGTGTCCTACAAATCCTCTACATCTAACTTCGATTGGAAGATGCTCCGCTTTCCAGCCTGCGTCTTCACATTTCTCGAGGAGGTTTACATAACATGTGTGTATGCATGTGTGTAAGCATGTATGTGTATATAGGTTACATTTGTTATATCATACCTTGATACTGAGTGGACTGAGGTCCCCTGTTCGCAACACCTGATATTAAATTAAACGGTTTTCTGTAGATGCTGTTATTGCTAAGTATATAAACAGATTGCCTGCTTGTTTCTCTTAGATTCGCCAAATTGATGTAGAAGCTTATGATGAGAATCCAGTAAAATTCAAATATTGATATGCGTACACCCCCCACAGATATATGTGTGTGTGTGTGTGTGTGTATGTTTGTGTGTGTGAGTGTATGTGTGTGTATGTGTGTGTGTTTGTCTGTGCGTATATATAGGCGCAGGAGTGGCTGTGTGGTATGTAGCATGGTTACCAGCCACATGGCTCCGGGTTGAGTCCCACTGCATGGCACCTTGGAGAAAATGTCTTCTACTATTGCTTCGGGCCAACCAAAGCCTTGTGAACGTATTTGGTAGAAGGAAACTAAAAGAAGCCCTTCATATATATATATATATATATATATATATATATATATATATATATATATATATATACATGTGTACGTATGTATGTGTGTGTGTATGTGTGTGTGTGTGTGTGTGTGTGTGTGTGTGTGTGTGTGTGTGTGTGTGTGTATGTTTGTGTATCTGTGTTTGTCCCCTCACCATCGCTTGACAACCGACGCTGGTGTGTTTACGTCCGCTTAACTTGGCGATTCGGCAAAATAGTCCGGTAGAATAAGTACCAGACTTACAAAGAATAACACCTGGGGACGATTTGTTCGACTAAAGGCGGTGGTCCAGCATGGCCGCAGTCAAGTAAATGAAACAAATAAAAGAGTAAAAGACTATCTGCGTCTGCAGATATATTTCATACACACTAAAGGATACACAGACACATATGTATAGATACCCTAATTTTGCTTCTGAACGTTGCTGCTGGGAGTGGGCGATAAATATTCTACTAATTACGATGATGAGCAAGCACCGTCGCTGGAACATCGGACGGCATGCGATGCAGTACATGCTGTGACTCTTCATCTGATTTTATATGCCACAATTTCTACTTGGATGGTTGTCATAATAAGGTAGCCGGTTTCACACCATCATCAGGTTCTAGGGTACCTTTATCAGAGTCTATTTTGTTACAAGTATCTTTACCAGTGTCTTTGTTCGCCGGTTCCTAGATATCTTCCTGTCCAAAATAGTCTCGGTGAACTTTTCTGTCGTTGACAGCAATTGAGGATTCTGTGATCTTTTGCTAAACAACCTGCACATATGATTTGTCATTAGCTCACTACCATCAAATCGACATTAACAGCACAGGTGCATGGTGTGCCACGAGTGAAGTGTCGAAGTGATAACAATGCAAAATGAAATGTTTTTGTACATGGATATAACACCCGATCAGGGAAACGAATCCACGATCTCGCGATGAGTGCAACACACTAATATATAGGCAACATGTCCTCTCTCTCACTCACTCACTCTCTCGCTCACTCACTCACTCACTCACTCACTCACTCACCCAGCCACTCACTCACTCACTCACTCACTCACTCACTCACTCACTCACTCACCCAGCCACTCACTCACTCACTCACTCACTCACTCACTCACTCACTCACTCACTCTTTCACTTAATCTCTCTCACACACACATATGCATATGTGTATATATGTAAATATATCTATGTATACGTATGTATGAACGCATGCACGTATATGTATGTATATATATCAAATGGATGTGTTATAAAACTATTTCGCACATATAATAACAGCCATGCCAACAATCCAACATACCTTCGTCATCAGCTGCCCCACGGATATCACTATAGTTTCGACACCTGGGGAGTACCATTGAATCCGGCGGTGTCAACAGCACTAAAATAAGTGTTGTTTGGGCACAAGCTTATCTTAGATATCACCACATTTATTCAATCTTAATTCTAGGAATGATTAAACACTCACATAATTTATTAAACTACAACGAAGAAATACATTTACCCTATGTACAACAGCATCGGTAAATAAATTCAATAAGTAGACCTATAACTAACTTCTAAATTATACAACTAAATAGTAACCAATCATTTAAGTCCATACAGATAATATTCCCACCAGTCGTCCACAGTTATTAATTTAAAAGTTAAAGCTTTATATTCTATTCTCTCCAAAACAAAACAAACTCGATTGAACTTTACTAATAATATAACTAATTCTGAATGAATCACACTATTTCATGATCCAAAAGTTAATAATTAAAGCACTACATACATATTAGATATTCGTTATCCTTACATGCTTTAATGTTACTCTTATAACAGTAACTTATAAAATCTATATAAATAGAAACTAATAAAGAACACCTGTAATTAACAATTATTATAACAACCTTGTTACGATCAAGGCTAACTATAAAACTGTTTAAAGGGTAATATAAAACACAAAGAATTAACACTTATATGTTATCTGGACCCAGGAGGTTCAGTCAACTAAATGCTCAAAAGTCTGTCTTAACTATTGATGACGTATAAAATGAAAGAAGGAAAATGCACACACTTTACACAGTTTTAATATATTTCCAATATATTTTATATTGTGTTTGTCGACCAGTTTCGCTTCGCTAATAATGACATTGAAATTATTGTAATTTTGTGTTTTCTTCAGAAGATTTTCTACATCAGAACAATTATTTCCTATTTGATGATACCTATTATTGTCAAAAACGTGGAACTGCTATGGGAACGAAAGCAGCCCTTGTTTTAGGGAACCTAATAATGCTTTATTTTGATTTCATATATGAAGTTGTCACTGCCAAAGTATAGATATCCATTTCACCATTCTATAAGAGAGAACTGGAAAAGATACCTGGATGAATGCTTTATCATTTGGAAGGAGAACATTGATAGACTTTTGGAATTCAATGCAATACTAAATGATATAAATCCTAACATTCAATTCACAATGGAATATAGCAGAAAACAGCTCCCTGTCTTGGATATTATGACAAAAATGTCAACAACCAGATTATGACTGACATTTATCATAAACCAACGAACTCGAAGCAATATCTCCGGTTTAGCTCATGCCACCCGAAACACATCAAAAGAAATAGCCTCTTTAATTTAGCAAAAAGGATTTGTACAACAGTGTCTGTTAGAAATACTCGGGACTTTCGTATTCACGAATTCAGAACAACACTAACTGAAAGACGATATCTGCCCTCACTTATAGGCGATGGAATTAAGCGTGATAAGAAAGTAGTCATTAGAAATTTAAGGGCAAGAAAACGTAGCACCACATTTTTATCTAAAAACAACGCTGGATATATCAACTCACAACCCTTGAAGCAATGAGGCATACAACACTGTTGTATAAAATCTGCCTGTGCGCACATAAATTTATCAAATGCAAAAAGCAACACAAATGACTAAAAAGACTCTTAACAAATGTGAAGCTTTACACAACATCCCTGAACCGAACGGGTAAAAACTGCGGACGCCCAAATTGTGGGACATGCCCAACATATTGGAAGACACGGAATTTCTATTCAAACGAGGCGAGAGATGCACAATTGAAATCAACTTCACATGTTCTTCAGAGAATATAATTTATGCAATGACTTAGTTATATTGTGGAAATAATTACATGGGACAGACAAGTATGACAGTAAGACGGAGAACTACACTACATAAAAAGCAGATCTCGTTCCCGCAATACAGACAGATTCCTTTGAGTAAACCCATAGAGAGATGTGTGGGTAATATCTAATCAAACGTCACATTTTTCCTCATCTAAGAATGCAAAGGCACAATGTCTATGCAAGTACGTTTCAATAAAGAAAATTTGTTTATCGAAAAATACAGAACACGTCTAAATATGACCGCATAACCAATTTTGATTTCAGTATATATTTTAATTCATGATCACATGCCAATCACTACTTATTTCTTCTCACTACTTTAGCTTTTGAGTTTTTTTTGCGTATTTTTATCCCCTCCCCAAAAGATGAACAGTTATTTCCCCTGCCCCCAATAATAACAATCACCAATTATCCCACCTTACATTTTTCTACTTGTTGAATCATTCATTAGTAAACTTCTCTACGCACAAAATAGACTAAAATCTTCTTCAGAAAATACGAAATTAGAATAATTTCAATGTTATGATTAGCGAAACCGAAACTGGTCGACAAACACGATATGAAGTATATTGAGAAATATATCAAAACTATGTAAGGTGTGTGTATTTTCCTTCTTTTATCACACACACACACACACACACACACACACACACACACACACACACACACACACACACACACACACACACACACACAAACACACACACACACACACATATATATATATATTTGGCATTACCATGTGCAGATAATCGTAACTCCTCCCTTTCTATATATATATATTGGGTTGGCAAGTATGTTACCGTTGTCTTTCAAAATTTTGGAATTAATAAATTCCCAAATTCTAAAGTTTTAGAATTAACTTTTTTAATTTTAAAATTAGGAATGTATTTTTGGAAACATTTTGGAATCTATTTTGCTTTCCTTGTAGTTAATTTTAGTTATTTTAATTTTTTTTATTTTCAGATCATTATAATGGAATGTCAAGTTAAGAAAAACGAGCATTTTCGATACAACCTTCTTTTTGCTTTTAATCAAGGTTCTATGGCCGCAAAAGCTGCTCACGACAATTGTGCTATGTATAGAGAGGGTGCCATAGCTGAAAGAACCGCTCGTGATTGGTATGCCAAGTTCAAAATGGAAATTTAGACCTCAAAGACGCACCTCGTTCTGGCCGTCCAGTTGAGTTTGATGAAGAGCGATTAAACCAACCTTTGCACGAAAATTCTCGTCAAACGACAAGGGAAGTGGCAGAGAAAATGGAATACTCCAACACTGCTATAGAGAAGCATCTTCACTCGACGGGGAAGGTTCAGAAGTTTGAAGCATGATTTCCGCATGCTTTAAGTAACAACAACAAAACTCAACGAGCCACAATCTCCGCTGGTTTGCTTGTTCATCACCGCTCAACTCATGGACACAAGCAACGATTTCGTTACCGAATCGTTACTGGCGACGAAAAATGGTGCCTGTACATCAATAGGAAGCAGTGTAAGGAATGGCTTAGCCCCAGTAAACAAGCGACACCGCGCGTGAAACAAGATCTTCATCCGCGTAAAGCGATGTTGTGCGTATGGTGGGACTGGGAAGGGATTATCCATTACGAATTGCTTGAGTGGATCCAAACGGTCAACGCAGAACTCTATGTTCAACAGATGGAACGAATCAACACGGCTATTCAAGAAAAAAGACCTAATCGGCAGCATGGAGTTCTTCTGCTGCACGACAACGCCCGCACTCATATCGCCAATACGACCATGGAAGCCATTCAAACGCATGGCTGGGGTGTGCTGCCACACTCGCCGTACTCTCCCGATTTGGCACCAACGGATTTCCACCTCTTTCGATCTCTTTCAAATGCTATGCGTGGAGTTTCGTCCAATACTGATGCAGAATTGAGAGCTTGGTTGGATCAAGTTTTCGAGTCGAAATCGGATGATTTCTACCAACGAGGCATTAAAAATCTTGTTGAATGTTGGGAAGAAGTTCTAAACAACAAGGGTGAATACATTATTGATAAATTAGTTGTTATTTTTCATTAAACCTTTAAAAAAATTTAAATTGAAAAAAAAAACGGCGGGAACTTAGTTGCCAACCCAAAATATGTATAAATATAAATATATACAGAAAGAATAAGTGTATTCCCACGCAAGAAGAAATATAAAGGAATTTGTTTTGGGATTTGAAAATGCATCTGAATTTGAAAAACATGTATTCTGCGCGCACTAGTCACTTCGCTCTTCACAGTGTTTTTCGAAGGGACCAGTATGCGAAAGGGAAAAAAAGAAAAGAAGAACTACACGCACAACGACATAAATTAAAGAAAAATTACTTTTTTGAACTGTCTTCTGTTTTTGTTCTCTTTCTTGCCCACATATTCAATAAAAACCCAATATTACCGAACTTTCAATAATGTACATTTCTTATATTCTTCGCTGAATACATACTTTAATATTATATATCTTTGTGAAACTCACTGAATTTTATGCGTACATTTGATCATTGGATGGTTTAAGCATGTTGTCCGATTTCTACTTCATAATTTTAAACTCTATTAAAATACCCTTGTTTTATATATATATGTACCATTGATAGAAGAAAATTGTGAATAAATCTATTTAAAAACAACTGCACATTTTTCTAAATCAGGTGCATTTTCAAATCTCTAAACAAATTCTCCCTCTTATATATATATATATATTTACAGAGAGAGAGAGAGAGAGAGAGAGAGAGAGATAGAGAGAGAGAAAGAGTGAGAGAGAGAGGAGTGAGCATGGCTTCTGGTAGGAAGTTTTTTCCCGGTCACGTGATTTCGGGTTTTGTTCCACTGCGTGTCACCTCGGGCATGTGTTTTCTATTGTAACCTCGGGCATACCAAAGTCTTGTGAGTGGATTTGATAGATGGAATCTGAAAGAACTCATATGTGTGTGAGTGTATGTGTGTTTGTGTGTGCATGCAAGCATCTTTTCTATCTCTCTCCTCCGTCACCGCTTTACAACCGGTATTGGTGTAAACTAAATTTACATCCTCGTAGCATAGTGGTTCAGCAAATAAGATTGATAGAATAGTACCAGTGTTAAAATAATAAGTACTGTGATCAATTCTTTCCACTAAAATCCTGCAAGACAGTGCACCAACATGGCCGCAAAATAATGACAGAAACAATTAAGAGATGATATATATTCTTTTTTACTCTAGGTACAAGACCCGAAATTTTTGGGTGGAGGGTGCCCAGTCAATTAGATCGACACCAGTACAAAACTGGTACTTTATTTATGGATCCCAAAAGGATTAAAGGCATAGTCGACCTCAGCAGAATTTGAACTCAGAACGTAACAACCGACGAAATACCACTAAGCATTTAGCCCGGCGTGCTAACGATCTTATTTCTTTATTGTCCACAAGGTTCTACACACAGAGGGGACAAACAAGAACAGACAACCGAATTAAGTCGATTATATCGACTCCAGTGCGTAACTGGTACTTAGTTAATCGACTCCGAAAGAATGAAAGGCAAAGTCAAAATTGGGGAATTTGAACTCAGAATGTAACGGCAGACGAAACACCGCTAAGCATTTCGTCCGGTGTGCTAACGTTTCTGCCATTTCGCCGCTTTGAGAGATAATGTATATTACAAGAAGTAAAATTGCGAGTTGGTGACTTTTTCAAAAAGAAAAAACGCATGGAAACAACTGTAATACATTTCAAAAATTGGGATTTTTATTTCGTAATTTGTTTCATAATTGATACCTGCCCTTGAAATTTAAGCGCTATTGGGGCGGTGGAGTGTTCGGCTACAAACAATTCTTCACTCACTCAGTCACACATACGCACAAACATACACCACACACACACGGACGAACACAAGCACACATACATACACACACACACACACAACACACACACACACGCACACACACTCACACACTCACAAACACACACACACACACACTCACACACACACACACACACACACACACATACACACACACACACACACACACACACACACACACACACACACACAAGTAGACAAACGTACTCTTTTTCTATTTTTCTGTGTCACACGCACTCTGATTTAAGATAATTCACCATGTTAGCTATTGTGATATTTCTGTTTTCCACCTCCCTCTCTCCCTCTCCCTCTCTCTCAGTCTTTATCAACCATTGAATTCATTCACATTAAACTTTTGTATTTAACCATGTTTTTAACTATATATATATATATACCACTATATATGTATCTATCTATCTATCACTCTCTCTATAGCTATATTTAGTTGCCTATATAAACTCATGCAGGGACAATCTCACTTCATTTGTTAGCTTCAGATTGAATGTACTCCACATGTTGATATAGCTCCGATCGAAACAGACAAAGCTCTCTGTAGATGTGAGCGTGAACGAGTATATGTACGTATGTATGTATGTGCGTGTGTGCATGCATGAGTATACACATACACACTCACACACACACACACACACACACACACACACACACACACACACACACACACACACACTCACAAACACACAGAGTCACACATACAAACACATACGGCGCAATAATTAATATGACCACCCCTTATTTAGGATTGGTAAAGCACAGAAAAATTTTAGGAGTAGGTGATGAATTTCAGATCTTACAACGACTGTCTCTTCTAGATTAAATGTAGCAATTAGCAGAATCGTAGCAATTAGAATAATGCTTATTCTTTTCTTCTTTTACTTCTTTCAATCATTTGACTGCGACCATGCTTGAGCACATTCTTCAGTCGAACGCATCGACCCCAGGACTTTTTCTTTGTAAGCCTAGTACATATTATAGACAATATGCCTGTACATATATGTGTATATGTCTATATTCTCTTATTATGTTCTTTTATTCTATTACTGGTTTCAGCCAGAGGCTGAGGCCATGGGGAAGCATCTCGATTCTGTGTTTTTTGGGTCTCTTTTCGGTAATCTTTTTCGCAATGAAAGGAGTTGTATGCACATTCTCTTCTTTGTTTCTTCTGCTGTGATTTGAGAAATGTGGCCAAGTGCTTTTTGAACATTCCCAAATCAACACCTTGCAGATCTCTTAGATTTCTTGGCAGAATGTTAAGCAGTGGTGGTCCCCTGAAACCTAAACTGTTGCAATACTGGGCCTTATGTGCGATAAAGAAGGTAGTATCTTTGGTAGTATACAGCACCGTCCAGTTGGATGGTTGGTATGACTTTTAATTCCAAAGTTGGGAGCTAGATCTTTCAGGACATTCTATATGCATACCTTTTTCCTCTTCTCTCCCGGGAGTATAGCTTCAGTTCTTGTAGCCTCTCCCATTAGCTCATCCGTTTCACCGACTCAATCTTTTCTGTGTAAGGATTTCATCAAGTTCTACCATCAATTTGACCTGAGGACAAATGTCC
>NC_142943.1:42699883-42814883 GCF_046866305.1 Octopus bimaculoides | reverse complement strand
AACAGAAACTGCAAAAACAGAAGAAAAAAAAGAAAATTCCAAGACTGCCTCTCCCTCCCCCATATCACATACACCACACATAAATAACAAGGAGCCAACATCAATAAAAACAGCAACACAAACATTCACAGAAACACACACAGACGCACAAAATTTGCCGTTACCTCTTTCTGACTCCTCAGATCTCCCATCATCCGATGAAGAGAGTGGGGAGGAGTGGAAAATAGCTACGAAAGGAAAGAGGAAGCGCAGTAAGAAGAAAACAAAACAAAATACAAACACAAACAAAGCAGGGAGATTCACATCTCCCGAAAATACTACTAACACCAATAGTAATATAAAAAAACAATGCTAACAGCAATAGACAGTACAAACACAGAGTTGATGAATTACATCAACTCTAAAACAAACATCACAAATAACGATATCAAAACCAACAACCACCCACGTACAACACCGCCAAAACACATTAAAATTATTCATGTAACACCAGCATTACACAACACAATAAAATCCCTCTACCCCAACTCGGTAGGGGGATTCCAGAAATATTTGTGCAAGAAATTGTACAATAGCCTCCTTGGTGAAAAATCCAAGGAGGAAACAAAACTTTCTAACGGCAAGTAACACTCTGTTCTTTTGTTTTGTGCTTTAAAGCACACGTATAAATAGAATCATGGTGAAGATTGGTTGTGTGAATGTGCGTGGCTTAGGGTCCCCTTGGAAACAAGGGTACCTCTTAAATGACATCAAGTCACACAATTTGGATATCATAGCCATTAGTGAGACCAGACTCCATGAACCGCGGGCCCTAAAGTCCATGTTTGGCGGACAGTTTAACATTTATTTTTCTCCCTGTCTGACGAGGATGGGCGGTAGTGGCACGGCGGTTCTTTTTCGCAAGAGTCTGGATCTCCAAGTAAAGACGATATTTACGGACCCGGAGGGTAGACTGGTTGTCCTAGATGTGGACGGCAGCGATGGAGGCGCTTTTCGGTTGCTGGCAGTTTATGTGCCTCCTTTAACAGGTCGGTCAGACTTCTTTCGACGTCTAGAAGTATTCCTGGGAACGTCTCGTCCCTTACTTTTAGTGGGGGATTGGAATGCTACCTTGGACACGCATCTAGACTACGTGGGGAGTGACAAAAGTAGAAGGGGATGCAAAGGCCTCATAGACCTGCTCAGACGCTTCCAGTTGTCTGACAGGTACCGACTCGACCACCCAAATGTGCCAACGTGGACTTGGAGCAACCGCATTGGGTCGTCGAGATCGTATCTAGATAGGATAGTGTGTAGGACAAGAGATAGAGATAGTTTAGGATGTCCACAGTTCCACATAGTCAGCTACACGGATCACAAACTTGTGACGTGTACGCTAGACTTAGATAAGGCACATAGGCAGGGTCCCGGTTACTGGAAACTAAACGCGTCTTTCCCGTCGAGACAGGTTTTCAGAGACCGGATTAGCACGTTAGTAAAGAGGGCTTTGACGGGAGCCATCGTCAACAACAAATGGTGGTTTGCCCTCAAGAGAGCAGTGAGGGCGGAAGCAATAAGGTATAGCAGGGCACTAGCTGTAGAGAGGAACAGAGAAGAGGGGGAGCTAGTGATAAAGTTAGAAGAGGCATTGCGAAGTGGCATCGCATCCGACGTTTTAGCGGCGAGGTTGGCCCTCGACCAACACTTCAATGCTAAACACGAAGGGTGTGCTGTCAGGGCAAGGATGCGTGCTCTGAGGAATGAAGGTGTTGGAGCCGCACGAGAGGCCCGGGTGGCGGAGGCGCAGCGGGGTAACAGAGCCACCATCCGGTCTCTGGTAGACGAACAGGGGCGCGAATTGCTCGAGCCGAGCAAGATGTGCGAGGCGTTTCAGCGGCATTTTGCCCGACTGTTCGGGAGGAGTGGCGAGCGAGAAGGCAGGGTGGACTTTAGTGCCTACCTGCACAGCTTGCCACGACTCTCGGCAAGAGATGCGGAGTGCTGCGAAGGGGTCATCACGGCGGAGGAGGTGAGGGACGCGATGGCGGGTTGCTCGACGGACAAATCTCCGGGTTTGGATGGTCTGCCCTACGAGCTTTACAACTGTATGCCAGACTTGTTTGGAGAAGTCTTGGCGGTCGTGTACTGCAACTGGCAGCAGAACGGGAGCATTCCCGGTTTTGTGAGCCGAGGAGCGGTAACGCTGCTGAAGAAAGATCCAAACAAGGGGGATGCCATAGATAACTTTAGGCCCATCACTCTGCTCAATGCAGACATGAAAATTTTGGCCAAGGTGTTAGCCAAGCGGTTGGCGTTTGTCATCGAGAAACTGGTCGGCACGGAGCAGACGTGCGCCGTGCCGGGCCGGAGCATCCATGACAACCTCCATCTGATGCGCTACATCATAGAGAGGGTAGTTAAGGAACCTGGCATGGGTGGGGCCCTGATCAATTTGGATCAATCGAAAGCTTTCGATAGGGTAGACCATCGATACTTGGAGGCCGTCCTCGAAGCGGCCGGTTTCGGTCCCGTTTTCCGCGGCTGGATGGCTGCCTTGTACACAGGCATCCGTTCGGTTGTTCGCGTCAATGGACGTCTATCGGGACCCTTCGACATTGCACGTTCGGTTCGTCAGGGATGCCCCCTGTCGCCGCTCCTGTACGTATTGACTCTCGAGCCACTACTGCGGAAGCTGGCGACGCTGAGGGGCATCCCGCGAGAACTGGGGTGCGGGACGAGCGTGTCGGCATACGCGGACGACGTCACCGTCATAGCGTCTAGCCACGAGCACATCGAGCTTGTCGGCGAGACGCTGAAAGACTACGAAGCGGTGACGGGAGCGAAAATCAACCGGGATAAGTCGGTGGGTTTGCTGCTCGGCACCTGGAGAAGCAAGCCCATACCGTCCGGCAGCGCCTCAGTAGTGGGACGCTGGACGGACGGTCCGGTCAAGTTGCTCGGAGTCTGGTTCGGTCCGGACCTGCAAATGGAGAAGAACTGGGACGAGATAACGAGTAGGGTGGCCACTCTCTGCCGGCAATGGTCCGAGAGGAAGCTGTCCCTAAAAGGTCGGGCGGAGGTGGCGAACGCGTACATCGCGTCCGTCATCGAATACCGCCTGACCGTCGTGCCTTGTCCCGATCGCGCCATCACCGAAATGGAGCGCATCCTCTTCCGCTTTTTGTGGAAAGGAAGCGTTCCGATGGTGAGGCGATCCGTTTGTTGCCAACACCCGCTGAAAGGAGGGCTGGGCATGCCGTGGTTGATGATGCGCAGACATGCGCTGAGACTGCGACATCTCCGGCTCTACGTAGACGACGGTGAGCAGGTGTGGTCGCCGTTTGTGCGACACGCTTTCCCGCAGCTCGTCTCCATGACCGAGCTGCAGTCGTGGATCAAAAAGAGGCCGAGGAATGGCGAATGGCACCGTGAGTGTCGCGTTGCTCTGCAACAACTTTGCCGTCCCGGGTCGACCTTGAGCGGCTGCATCACAACGAAGTCATTCTATAGGGGATTAGTGGAGGGCAGGTACGACGACGATCTCGGGGCGAACCTGGGCGTCGACGAGGAATACCTGACCCGCCTGTTCAGGACGACTTTCGGGCCGGGACCTATGGACAACTTCCAGAGATCCCTGGCCTGGCAGTGTTACCGAGAGGCGCTACCCGTTCGGGATAAGCTCTATAGACACGGCTCGCGAAATGTGGGGCCGACCTGCCCGAGATGCGGTCAGAGCGATGAAACCGTTCTGCACGCACTCGTGCGGTGTCCAACCATTTCGGAGCTGTGGGCTTATGTCGAACGACTGCTGTCGCGTGTGGGACGAGTCGGTTTATCAACCGAGTCTATCGTCAATATCGTCACGCCTCCTTCCTTTAAACGGGAAGGAAGAGCTGTATTTATCGTACTTGTGGCTATGGCCAAAGAATGCATCTGGTGGACGCGTCTGAAAGGATTAGAGACAAATACTTTCCTCTCTGGTCAATCTCTCATCAACTTTTTCAAGTATCACTTGAAAAGGAAGGTGAGAGTAGAGAGGCAAGTGTTGTCTAGCAAATGTTTCGAAAAAAGATGGATACATGTAGCAAGAATGGCACGTATAAATGACGAAGCCACCTTGACCATGATTCTATAAAACGTTTTAAAATTTTGTAAACAGAGAAATTTTATTTAACAAACTGTGACGCTAAAGACCGAGGTTACCGTGGTCTTTTCGTAGGTTTTTCTTTCCACGGATAACCTCCCCATTTATTGGGAATTTTTTGTATTTTTCGTATTTTTTGTAAATACCCCAAACGTTTTGCGATGTTTTTTTTTTTTTTTTTTTTTTTTTTTTTTTTTCATCGTTGTCCCCACTTTTGTTATTTTTTCTGCTTTGTTTTCGACCCCCTCGAAAAGAAAAACTCTACATTTGTATTTTGTCCCCTCTGTGTTGAGCCCTGTGTGGCTAATAAAGAAACCTATCTATCTATCTATCTATCTATCTATCTATCTATCCATCTATCCATCTATCTATCTATCTATCTATCTATCTATCTATCTATCTATCTATCTCTTCTCACGGACGTGCTGTCACATCGGCTGTGAAGGTAAACGTTTATTTGACCATTTACTGTCCACATTTTGTTGGAAATTTTAAATAATTTTGTTGCGAAGCACCTAGGCTTCATTTGTGTGTATTTTCAAGGGCAGGAATTGACCCCCAGGGGCAGTTTCGGCCCTAGCAAAATACAAAAATTTCCTTCTTGACATTTGAAAAATGTCGAGAAACATAATTTTGGAACGCTTGTCTTGTTCTTTTGACAAGCATTTCCCGAGGCTTCAGATGCCAGAAGAGAAAAAAGAACAGAATAGCGCGTGCTCATGCAGTGACAGGAACGCAGTTGCTGTAAACGTCACAAAGACTGTGAGTACAGCTACTAACAGCCCTCTCACCACCACCACCACCACCAACACCACCAACACCAACAACAAAAACAAAACTGTAACCAAGGTTACAAAACCATGCGTAAAAACCGTCACAAATGTCTCTGACGTAAGCACCATTGCTGATGACGCCATCATCACCACCACCAACGACAACGACAACAACAACAACAACAACAACAACGACAACAACAACAACAACAGCAACAACAAGGAAGTAAAGTTATCGGCCGTCAGCAATGACACCATCACCTGTTCAACAAACTCTGCTGCCACTACCACCACCTTTGAACCAGGCAGTACATACACCAACATAAACAAAAATATCCAGAAGAACATGTCCGCCAGCACAACAAAAACAAATTTCGCAAATGCTCTAAAGGAAAAAAGAACAATAGTGACATTCACACAAAAACAAATAAAAGACACAAAATCCCTTCTTACGAAAGAAGGAGATGATGTCAGAATAAACATACCAAAAGATATTATAGAAATGAAAAACAAAAAGTGCATCATTTATAAACTGGTAAACACAAAAACCAGACGTGTAGAAAATGTTAGCACAGATAAAATTGAAGTTTGTCTTAGAAAAATTTGGCCTTATCAGAATCATGTCACCTGGGGAAGGAAATTTGGAACGGTGCAAGTAAGGTTTCTGGATGAAAATTTAGCTAAACAATTTTCGACACTCTCTCTCCGCACAGATGACTTGGTAATGATACCGAGTTATCTAGGACAGAGAGTGACCAAAGTTATGATAAAAAATGTGCCATCGGAGGTGGACACCCAATGGCTGATATCGGCCGTGTGCCTGGAAATGGAGGAGGCAAATATTTTGGAGATTACGGTCGGAGAGGAAAAGAACTGGGGAGGGAAAAATCTGGAAATCCTTCTCCACATCACGGAGGAGGCTTCACAGAAAATTCCTCCAAACATTAGATTGGCAGAGGACCACAAGCTGTATGTGGTGGTAGAGGGCAGGCGACCTCGCTGTTACCTATGCAACAGCGAAGCACATCTGAAAAAGGACTGCCCTCTGGCCGCTAAACAAAAACAACAACAACAACAACAACAACAACAACAACAACAGAAGCAACTACCAAATACCCCCAACAGAAAAACCTTACTACCAACACCACCAGCAACGCAAAAAACAACAACAGAAATATCAGCAATAACCACAACAGAAAAGACAACAGAAACTGCAAAAACAGAAGAAAAAAAAGAAAATTCCAAGACTGCCTCTCCCTCCCCCATATCACATACACCACACATAAATAACAAGGAGCCAACATCAATAAAAGCAGCAACACAAACATTCACAGAAACACACACAGACGCACAAAATTTGCCGTTACCTCTTTCTGACTCCTCAGATCTCCCATCATCCGATGAAGAGAGTGGGGAGGAGTGGAAAATAGCTACGAAAGGAAAGAGGAAGCGCAGTAAGAAGAAAACAAAACAAAATACAAACACAAACAAAGCAGGGAGATTCACATCTCCCGAAAATACTACTAACACCAATAGTAATATAAAAAAACAATGCTAACAGCAATAGACAGTACAAACACAGAGTTGATGAATTACATCAACTCTAAAACAAACATCACAAATAACGATATCAAAACCAACAACCACCCACGTACAACACCGCCAAAACACATTAAAATTATTCATGTAACACCAGCATTACACAACACAATAAAATCCCTCTACCCCAACTCGGTAGGGGGATTCCAGAAATATTTGTGCAAGAAATTGTACAATAGCCTCCTTGGTGAAAAATCCAAGGAGGAAACAAAACTTTCTAACGGCAAGTAACACTCTGTTCTTTTGTTTTGTGCTTTAAAGCACACGTATAAATAGAATCATGGTGAAGATTGGTTGTGTGAATGTGCGTGGCTTAGGGTCCCCTTGGAAACAAGGGTACCTCTTAAATGACATCAAGTCACACAATTTGGATATCATAGCCATTAGTGAGACCAGACTCCATGAACCGCGGGCCCTAAAGTCCATGTTTGGCGGACAGTTTAACATTTATTTTTCTCCCTGTCTGCCGAGGATGGGAGGTAGTGGCACGGCGGTTCTTTTTCGCAAGAGTCTGGATCTCCAAGTAAAGACGATATTTACGGACCCGGAGGGTAGACTGGTTGTCCTAGATGTGGACGGCAGCGATGGAGGCGCTTTTCGGTTGCTGGCAGTTTATGTGCCTCCTTTAACAGGTCGGTCAGACTTCTTTCGACGTCTAGAAGTATTCCTGGGAACGTCTCGTCCCTTACTTTTAGTGGGGGATTGGAATGCTACCTTGGACACGCATCTAGACTACGTGGGGAGTGACAAAACTAGAAGGGGATGCAAAGGCCTCATAGACCTGCTCAGACGCTTCCAGTTGTCTGACAGGTACCGACTCGACCACCCAAATGTGCCAACGTGGACTTGGAGCAACCGCATTGGGTCGTCGAGATCGTATCTAGATAGGATAGTGTGTAGGACAAGAGATAGAGATAGTTTAGGATGTCCACAGTTCCACATAGTCAGCTACACGGATCACAAACTTGTGACGTGTACGCTAGACTTAGATAAGGCACATAGGCAGGGTCCCGGTTACTGGAAACTAAACGCGTCTTTCCCGTCGAGACAGGTTTTCAGAGACCGGATTAGCACGTTAGTAAAGAGGGCTTTGACGGGAGCCATCGTCAACAACAAATGGTGGTGTGCCCTCAAGAGAGCAGTAAGGGCGGAAGCAATAAGGTATAGCAGGGCACTAGCTGTAGAGAGGAACAGAGAAGAGGGGGAGCTAGTGATAAAGTTAGAAGAGGCATTGCGAAGTGGCATCGCATCCGACGTTTTAGCGGCGAGGTTGGCCCTCGACCAACACTTCAATGCTAAACACGAAGGGTGTGCTGTCAGGGCAAGGATGCGTGCTCTGAGGAATGAAGGTGTTGGAGCCGCACGAGAGGCCCGGGTGGCGGAGGCGCAGAGGGGTAACAGAGCCACCATCCGGTCTCTGGTAGACGAACAGGGGCGCGAATTGCTCGAGCCGAGCAAGATGTGCGAGGCGTTTCAGCGGCATTTTGCCCGACTGTTCGGGAGGAGTGGCGAGCGAGAAGGCAGGGTGGACTTTAGTGCCTACCTGCACAGCTTGCCACGACTCTCGGCAAGAGAGGCGGAGTGCTGCGAAGGGGTCATCACGGCGGAGGAGGTGAGGGACGCGATGGCGGGTTGCTCGACGGACAAATCTCCGGGTTTGGATGGTCTGCCCTACGAGCTTTACAACTGTATGCCAGACTTGTTTGGAGAAGTCTTGGCGGTCGTGTACTGCAACTGGCAGCAGAACGGGAGCATTCCCGGTTTTGTGAGCCGAGGAGCGGTAACGCTGCTGAAGAAAGATCCAAACAAGGGGGACGCCATAGATAACTTTAGGCCCATCACTCTGCTCAATGCAGACATGAAAACTTTGGCCAAGGTGTTAGCCAAGCGGTTGGCGCTTGTCATCGAGAAACTGGTCGGCACGGAGCAGACGTGCGCCGTGCCGGGTCGGAGCATCCATGACAACCTCCATCTGATGCGCTACATCATAGAGAGGGTAGTTAAGGAACCTGGCATGGGTGGGGCCCTGATCAATTTGGATCAATCGAAAGCTTTCGATAGTGTAGACCATCGATACTTGGAGGCCGTCCTCGAAGCGGCCGGCTTCGGTCCCGTTTTCCGCGGCTGGATGGCTGCCTTGTACACAGGCATCCGTTCGGTTGTTCGCGTCAATGGACGTCTATCGGGACCCTTCGACATTGCACGTTCGGTTCGTCAGGGATGCCCCCTGTCGCCGCTCCTGTACGTATTGACTCTCGAGCCACTACTGTGGAAGCTGGCGACGCTGAGGGGCATCCCGCGAGAACTGGGGTGCGGGACGAGCGTGTCGGCATACGCGGACGACGTCACCGTCATAGCGTCTAGCCACGAGCACATCGAGCTTGTCGGCGAGACGCTGAAAGACTACGAAGCGGTGACGGGAGCGAAAATCAACCGGGATAAGTCGGTGGGTTTGCTGCTCGGCACCTGGAGAAGCAAGCCCATACCGTCCGGCAGCGCCTCAGTAGTGGGACGCTGGACGGACGGTCCGGTCAAGTTGCTCGGAGTCTGGTTCGGTCCGGACCTGCAAACGGAGAAGAACTGGGACGAGATAACGAGTAGGGTGGCCACTCTCTGCCGGCAATGGTCCGAGAGGAAGCTGTCCCTAAAAGGTCGGGCGGAGGTGGCGAACGCGTACATCGCGTCCGTCATCGAATACCGCCTGACCGTCGTGCCTTGTCCCGATCGCGCCATCACCGAAATGGAGCGCATCCTCTTCCGCTTTTTGTGGAAAGGAAGCGTTCCGATGGTGAGGCGATCCGTTTGTTGCCAACACCCGCTGAAAGGAGGGCTGGGCATGCCGTGGTTGATGATGCGCAGACATGCGCTGAGACTGCGACATCTCCGGCTCTACGTAGACGACGGTGAGCAGGTGTGGTCGCCGTTTGTGCGACGCGCTTTCCCGCAGCTCGTCTCCATGACCGAGCTGCAGTCGTGGATCAAAAAGAGGCCGAGGAATGGCGAATGGCACCGTGAGTGTCGCGTTGCTCTGCAACAACTTTGCCGTCCCGGGTCGACCTTGAGCAGCTGCATCACAACGAAGTCATTCTATAGGGGATTAGTGGAGGGCAGGTACGACGACGATCTCGGGGCGAACCTGGGCGTCGACGAGGAATACCTGACCCGCCTGTTCAGGACGACTTTCGAGCCGGGACCTATGGACAACTTCCAGAGATCCCTGGCCTGGCAGTGTTACCGAGAGGCGCTACCCGTTCGGGATAAGCTCTATAGACACGGCTCGCGAAATGCGGGGCCGACCTGCCCGAGATGCGGTCAGAGCGATGAAACCGTTCTGCACGCACTCGTGCAGTGTCCAACCATTTCGGAGCTGTGGGCTTATGTCGAACGACTGCTGTCGCGTGTGGGACGAGTCGGTTTAACAACCGAGTCTATCGTCAATATCGTCACGCCTCCTTCCTTTAAACGGGAAGGAAGAGCTGTATTTATCGTACTTGTGGCTATGGCCAAAGAATGCATCTGGTGGACTCGTCTGAAAGGATTAGAGACAAATACTTTCCTCTCTGGTCAATCTCTCATCAACTTTTTCAAGTATCACTTGAAAAGGAAGGTGAGAGTAGAGAGGCAAGTGTTGTCTAGCAAATGTTTCGAAAAAAGATGGATACATGTAGCAAGAATGGCACGTATAAATGACGAAGCCACCTTGACCATGATTCTATAAAATTTTGTAAACAGAGAGGTACTCACGTTTCTTGCTTAAATAAAAGAAATTTTATTTAACAAACTGTAACGCTAAAGACCGAGGTTACCGTGGTCTTTTCGTAGGTTTTTCTTTCCACGGATAACCTCCCCATTTATTGGGAATTTTTTGTATTATTTCGTATTTTTTGTAAATACCCCAAACGTTTTGCGATGTTTTTTTTCATCGTTGTCCCCACTTTTGTTTTTTTTTCTGCTTTGTTTTCGCCCCCCTCGAAAAGAAAAACTCTACATTTGTATTTTGTCCCCTCTGTGTTGAGCCCTGTGTGGCTAATAAAGAAACCTATCTATCTATCTATCTATCTATCTATCTATCTATCTATATATATATATATATATATATATATATATATATATATATATATATATATATATATATATATATATATATATCTATCTATCTATATATATATATATATATATATATATATATATATATATATATATATATATATATATATATATATATTTATATATATATGTAGATATATTCACATACACGCATATATATATGTATGTATATGTATACAATTTAAATAATCAGAAAATGGGGAAAACTTTTGATCAACAAATTAGACCACATCTGTAGGTTATTTTTTAATATAAAACATGACATAACATTTCTATGACATAACATTTCTTACGGCCGTTTGCCCTTCCAATGCCAGTCGGTGCTTACGAAAGAATTTCGAAAGTAATATTCATCTTCATGGGACATTCGTTCTAGTACATGAGGCTTCATTAGCGTGAGTACAAATGAGTAAAATAAAACAAACGAAGGGAAGAGAGAATAGGAAAGAACAGAGCCTTGTTTATTTTATTTTACCCATTTGTATTCACTCTGATAAAGCTCAATGTACCAGTTCGAATATCCTATAAAGATGCCGAATATTATTTTCGAAGTGGAAACGGCCGTAATAAGTGTTGTCAGAGAAATGTTATGTCATGGTTTGTATTAAAAAAATACACTACAGATGTGGTCCAATCTGTTTGTTTGTTGATCAAAAGTTTTACTGTTTACTCTTTTACTCTTTTACTCTTTTAGTCTTTTATTTGTTTCAGTCATTTGACTGCACCCATGCTGGAGCACCACCTTGAGTCGAGCAAATCGACCCCAGGACTTATTCTTTGTAAGCCTAGTACTTATTCCACCGGTCTCTTTTGCCTAACCTCTAAGTTACAGGGATGTAATCACACCAGCATCGGATGCCAAGCGATGTCAGGGGATAAACACAGACACAAAAATATACACGCACGTACATATATATATATATATATATACATATATACGACGGGCTTCTTTCAGTTTCCATCTAACAAATCCATTCACAAGACTTTGGTCGGCCCGAGCATATAGTAGAAGACACTTACCCAAGTTACCACGCAGTGGGACTAAACCCGGAACCATGCGGTTCCCAAGCAAGCTACTTACCACACAGCCACACCTACGCCTCCATTTTCTGTTTATTTAAATTTAATTTCTGATAAATTTATATTTATTCTGTTGTTCCCTACGAGCATAATGTGCCTGCATACCCAGGCCCAGAGATAGTACAGGTAACTGATACCGATAGTAGATACGTATATTCCTATCCCTTAGTTGGTTATTACAACCGCTAACTCAGTATCTTAAACGCGATGCCAACATCATTTGGGCAATACTGATGGAATATTTTCCACATCATGAAGATGATGAAGCGCTCACGGCGGCGTTAGAGAGAATAAAGCTTGGGCTTTTCTAGTCGACCCCAATAGTCAAGGCACGTACTTTTTGACCTTCTACTGTCGGCTGGCTACTGGTTAATTTATGATGGCTGTCTAACACCCCTTTTTTTACCGGAGGAGTATACAGTTTCTCTATACAACAATATATATATGTATATATATATATATATATATATATATATATAAACATATCTAATTTTTCAAAGTAAACTCTTTAATCGTTACCAATATAGCATGAGATTTCACCTCAAAACATTATTCCTGAAGAAGTGTATGGCAACTGATATATTTGACTTATATTTAGTGGTTAAATATAGCTGTATACAGAAATTATAACATCGGATTAAATACATGGATATAAATATAAACATCGGCGTCAAATCTCTTTCTTAAATGTAAAAATTTTAAACTTTGGAAATATATATATATATATATAAGCAATGTTAAATCTCTGAACGAGGTATTAACAGTAACTGCACGATAAAGTGAAGTATATTTGCCATTTAAATGTGGCTGACCCCTAAGGGTGGATGTTACTGTTGCTTTTAGCCCCAGGAGAACATCTCCTCCAGCTGGCTTATCGACACACATCTGTGTCCTGTCTATTTTTGCCAAGGGAAGTTATCCCTCCCATCTTGGTCTGCGATACGTACGGACCCGAGTTTCAGGGTTATTTCCATTCTTCAGCGTACGATAATCGCCGACCTTCGATGAGAAGGACAATCTCTTGGCAAAATATAAGTCTTTTTCCAGTGAAGTTATTCACTGATATCGAAAAGTGAAAACAAGCAATGTTAAATCTCTGAACGAGGTATTAACAGTAACTGCACGATAAAGTGAAGTATATGCAGGAATGTAAACACACAAACACCGGTTCTCAATCGTTGGTCGGTACAAGCAGGAACACACACACACACACACACACACACACACACACACACACACACACACACACACACACACGCAATCACACACATATAATATATACGATGGGCTTCTTTCAGTTACCGTCAATCAAATCTACTCACAAGGCTTTGATCAGCCCGAAGCTATTGTAGAAGACACTTACCCAAGGTGCCACGCAATGCGACTGAACCCAGAACCATATCGTTGGGGCATCCATCTTCTTAACACAAAACCACACCAGCACCTATATATACACATATGTGTATACATGTATATATATATATATATATATATATATATATATATATATATATATATATATATATATATATATATATATATATATATATATATATAAGTGAAAAGGGTAGAGTGAACTTGCCGTGAAGAGTGGAATATCCAATGTTACGGATTCAATCCTTCGTCAGAGGTTAGAAAAAAAAGAGAAGAAATTCAAACAGAGTTTATATCCTTTCAACTTGAAAAACTGGCTGCAACTGATAATGGACGCAGAATAACACGAGCTGCTAACGTGAAACAGAAGTTATAGGAGATGGCGTGCAGAAAAGAGGAGGAAAAGGTTGATGGAGAGAATAGAGGTTAGTAAATACGGGAATCTTGAAGGGAGAGTTTGGAAGGAGGATTAAATAGGCTAAAAAAGAATTAAGGAGAAGTGAAAGGATGAAAGGAAAAACATTCATTCATACCTGTCTGGGACATATTGCCAAGATCAAATATGAGACGTTGTTCCTTTATGATTCCTATAGAAGTGGTGCAAGGTCCTTGGTGCAAGGCCATGCCACACACTGATAAATCGGCAATAGAATGATTCACAGTGGCGACAGTTTGACCGGGCATACGTAGCATTATGCTTCTGGTGCGTTCGTGAAAGCGACCCCAACGCGTCACCCTGTTTGTCCAATGTAAAGAGCACCGCAGTGTTTGCATATGGCGCAATATATGAGATTCGCCGAAGTGCAACAGAAGTGTTGTGTTATGTGATATTGGTTCTTTGCCCCGTGATGGTGGTAATATTGTTAATGTAGAGGCATATGTTACATCGTAAGCGAGAACATTTGAATGTTCCTGGTTGTGCGAAGCAAGGAGCTGTCAAGATTCTAACAAGGAGATTTTTAAGACTCGTATCTGTTTTAGAATAAAGGTGAGGTGGTGTGGGATACATAGGGGCTGTTTCTGGGTCAGAAAGAAGAATGTGAAAGTTATGGTTGCGTCTGTATTTTTGAAGGATGACGGACGAGTGGTTGGTGAGAGGAGAGTGGAATACGGTCGGTGAAATTGCGTGAAGATGGTAGGAGACCTTCGGTGCAGTTGATGGCTAGAGCTCGGTGGAGTGCCGGGTCGACAACTGATGGAGGATAACTTCGATTTAGAAAAAACGCACGCAACGTTTTGCAATGGGATTCGAAATCCGAATCGATGCTGCAAAGTCGTCGAAGGCGAAAAATTTGAGAGAATATGTTAATATGTTTGTGGTGAGAGGAAGAATAATGAAGGTAGGAATGTGAGTCAGTAGGTTTTTTAGGACAGAGGTGGAAAGGTGGGTATTGTGTATTTTGACAGAGATGTCCAGAAGTATCAGATATAGTGTAGGTGAGTTCCAAGGCTGTGTGAAATGTTTTAACGAAAGAAATTAAATTATTAAGTTGTCTGTTAAGGCTTGTGGTGCCAATGCAGTCGTCAATGTAACGACCATAAAGTTCTGGGATGGGTCCAGAGAAGTGAGCAATGATTTGCTCCTCTACGTAACCTACAAAGCGGTTGGAATAAAAGGGGCCCATCCTGGTGCCTATAGCAACACCTGCTTTTAGAATTCACCAATACCCGTGACCCTATATCGGCTCTCCTAGATTGCCAGCAACACAGTAAACTTGACTGAAGCGACCTTGGTTCCTGTTGCTTAGCGTCCACTCTGTTGCAAACATTCTAACTTTAAAATTCTTTTGAACAGATGTCTACTTGATCAGAATTGGTTTAGTTCTCAACAGATAATCAGGCACAAATTTGTCACTAAATATATCGACGTCGCAATTAGTTCCTGCATGTTAGCTTGAGATGAAAATCCTCAGGCGAAGAATCGTTTACCTGGTGCTATGTAGGTGTAGCAATGTATTTGTAGTTGGCACCTAACCATTCATTTCGTTAATCATTCTGCTATTATCCTTTTCCGTCAGGGTCCACTTTATCCTTGCTGTGACGACGACAGTTTCAGGAACCTACACAATCACTTGAAATCCAGGTTTCCACAGTACATCTCTTATAAAGATTTAAAGTATAAAGAGAAAAAAAAAAAAAGAAAGCTAGAACCCTACTCCTTCAAGAAATTATAATTTACATCGTGGTTCTACTCCAAGACGGTTTACACCACAAACTTTTGAACAGTTGCCAAGATGCCATAGATTCATCGATGCTGACAAAACATTAACGTCGATAACCACAGAAACTACTACAAGAAATACAACGAACAAAAACATTGGCAGCAGATGTAATGAACCAGCGATTAAGTAACAAACTTAAATAATGTAATCCTACACACCACTATAAAAAAAGTAAAAAAACCCCCACGAATCAGATTTTTAAATGAATGAGCATTCTTGATAATTCTGTTTGATTTATGGAGAATTATCTGGAAGTTAAACAACAATAAAAGCATTAACAGCAACAGCAGTAACAATAACAACAATAAAAGGCAACGCCCGCAGTTTTATTCAAACCTTCAACACTGCACCGAGACACAGCTCGTGAGAACTTGAACATTTCCCAAATACACCATTTTTGTTTTTATTTTTCCGCACATTCTCAGGTTCAGGAGCCGTGTTATTGTATTTGGTTGACCTCACTGGTGATATTAGAAGTATTGTTGGACCGTCCCTACAAAATCTAGAGCCTGTTTGACTGGTACCGATTCCTCTTTCTTCATAAGAGTAATTAATGGGTGATTGAATCAAGTCTTCGTCCATTAGTATATCTCGATATTTCTTTCTTTCTCATGTGTGTCATTAAGTTACAGTGACTTAGCAGAAACTTCTATAATGTCGCAATTGCATGCAATGAGCCTGAATAAACAACTAGTAGCATAAAAAATAGCTCAACCCATCAATTGTTGAGTTCGGAAAGATATGTTATACATTAATTTATTTTAAAAAATCTGTTCCTGATTTCGGTCATTGAACTATGGCTAAACAGGGGTGCCGACCTCAAAACTTTTTAGTCCATCTATTCAATTCCTGAACATATGTCAGTTTGTTATATATATTATTCGTTCAGTTTGTCGGACGGCTAGTTCAAGTCCGGCTGAGTTCGACTTTGACTTTATCCTTTCGATATCTATATATATATATATATATCTATATATATATATATATGTATAACAACTGTAACTGAGTGTACTGAAGTAACTATATTGCAAGAAATATTTCACATATTTCCGTTTGCCAAATTTTACTCACAGGGAATTGGTCAATCTGAGACTATGATACAAATATATTCCCCAGGTTCCACTTTGTGGTATCTAACCCAAAACAACATGACTGTAAAGCGACCTTTTAACCTACCAGTCATAATTATCAAGCTATTGCAACAATATATTGTACCGTTTTTGCCTCTGTTTTGTGATAACATTAATAACATTGTATCGTAACATGTATCGTGTATCTACTTACTGTGGATCTGCAGCCGGATGTACAACTGACCACTAAGAGATCAAACTATTAGCCACATGTTACATCATGTGGCTAACGGAAATATTCGCGATTTTATCTTATGACAGCGAATTTGTTGGAAGGTTAGATCGCTTCACAAAGTGCCTTGTGGCATTTATTTCAGCTATTTGTGCTTGCAGTTCAAGTTCCATCAAGGACAATTTTATCGTGTCGCCTTCACCATCATCGTCATAAACATTTAGTCATTGATATGCCTAGCGATTCCGCCGAGGTTGACTTTGCCTTCCATCCTTTCAGGGTCGATGAATTAAGTACCAGTGAAACACTGGGGTCGATGTAATCGACTAGTCCCTCCCACCAAATTTCAGGTCTGGTGCCAAGCCTGAAATTATTATTATTGCTATTAAGGCTAGCTGGCCTTTTGCCAAAATTTGAAACCATTATTTATGAATATCTAAAGTAATGATCTGGCAGAAACTTTTGCACGCTGTACAAGATACTTAGTTGCATTTCGTCCGTCATTACGTTCTCAGTTGAAGTGTTTCATTATATATATATTTCTTTTATCTCCTATCCTCAGTGGTAATATTCAATGTAAAATATGAACTGAAGGTTCAAATTTAATTAAAGTTATGTCTATTATTTTATAGTGTATTTTTTTCAGTCACATGAAGTCACACATTTCGATATGTGTCTACCTTGACGATATACCCTCGAGTGTTAATCAGAGAATTTAAGTTTCCGCTTCTCATGAGGATTCTAAGACCAGCTAATGAGGGCCTTAATTTCCAAATTTTAGTCATTTTTTATGATCCTAAACTAAGTCAAAAGTACTGAATAGATCTTTATGAAATTTGGAAAATATATTCTATGCTTAAGGGCTGATGTAATGCAGTAAATCTTTGAAATTGAGGGGGCATTAATGAGGCCATAACCCCCGTGAAAATTCATATATTTTTGATGTTGATGAAATTTTAACCATAAATATTAGACACAAATGAAGTAATATTTCTAAAATTTCAACTTCTTAGAAGTTACAAAAACCCCTTAATGGGGATTTAATGGGGACCCACAATTTAGCCATTTTTCCTAAGCAAGGACGAATACAATTGTACTCTTGGAAGCTGTAGGGTCACCCGAACATAAAACATGAGCGTTACTTGTCATTCAATGGTACAACAGTGAAAGTCTTTGCTTTCAGATATACTTAGATTGTGATTTCTGCAATGTGGTGAATAAATTATCAAGTAAAAGAGAGGTATCTTTGCCTCCACTGATTCGGTTGAGTAAAGTTATTTGGTTGCAGACCTCCTTTCAGTCTTTTCATTGTCACAGATAGCCTCAGATGGTAATATTGTTTCAAGGCTTTCCCAGATAAGTGACTGGTTATTCAAAGACATTTATAGATTGCAAATTTATTCTGTCCAGTTGCCTATCGGGGTAATGATCATTGGCAAAGTCCAGAAGTGACACTTTCATTTCCTCTTAGACCTTACGTCACACAATTGTTAATGTTTATTTGAGTTGGGTCACGCCCTTCCAATTGCTATAGATCCCTAATACAGCTTACAGCTGAGCCCGTCACCTGTATGGTGAGTAATCCTACATTGGGGAGTGTTAACAACTAGGGTGGGGTGGCTGACTGCCTATTGTGATCATTCATCTTTTGGTTTTCTGAAGATTGCTCTGTTTTACAAACCCAGTGAACGTACATATATTTCCGATTTCAAAGACATTTGAACAATAGATATAAGTCTCAAGTTAAAAAGAGTCCGAAGACCTCAACTCAACTTCTCTGGATGACTTTAAGACACCCATCCCCAATAGAGGCCTTAACTTCCGCATTTTAGAGCTCCATGACCTCCCTTTTTCAGTAGCAAAATCATATCAATAGGTTCCATAAGATTTGAATTTTGGAATCTGGACATAAAGATGAGTACTATGGAATAAATTTGTCATGATTAGAAATTTTGTTACGGCGTGTCAAGAGGGGAAGGACCCTCATTAAAATTCTTCATCTGCAATTTTGATGAAATTCGCATCATAGCTATTCAAGTTCATTAGAGAAAATATAAAAGAAAAGTCTAATTCATCAATTCCCTGTGACACGCGTAGTGCCGGGTATCTCTGCTAGTATGTATATGTATAAGTATATGTATATGTATATATATATATGTATATATATATATATATATATATATATATATATATATATATATATATATATATATATATATATATATATATATATATATATATATATATATGTATGTATATATATATATATATATATATATATATATATATATATATATATATATATATATATATATATATATATATATATATATACATACATGAATTTATACCAGAAGTGTCGTATGGGTTTGGTTGACGAGTTAAGCAAAATAATTGCGATTCAGATGAATTGGGTACCTCAACATAAGTACCTACTTCGTCTGAATAGAAATAAATAAATAAATACATACATATATATATATATATATATATATATATATATATATATATATACACACATATATATGTACGTGTATGTGAGTGTGTTTGTGTATGTATGTATGTATGCATGTAAGCATGTATATGTGTGTGTGCGTGAGAGTGTATGCGTGTCGAGCGTTGAATCTTAAAGGCCAGCTAAGGACAATCATGAAGAACAAATCAACAGTACAAAGAAATAAAATACAAATCCCTTAAAACGGAAACCACTATCCCACATCATCTACGCATTCAAAGCAGCCTGGAAACGGTTCTTCAGCAACAATACATCCTGGCAAGATAAGTGACTAGTACTAAATTTAGGCCACGACACACAGTCCCGATGTTCTTGAGGCCGAGGATTTTAAAGTGACGGCGACAATATTTACATATCGTCTAAGGAAATGCAACTGGATCTCATAATGCAGGGAAACAGTTGCATGCCTGGAGAACTACGTACGTGGAAACAATCGTACCGATTAAAAAATAAATGTCCAACCGTACCCCTTCTTGGAACTTTTTCAAATACCTATTCACACACAAGAGATAACCAAACACAAATCTGGAAGTACGTATAAGACTACTACTGCATAGCACAGGTAGACGAGCTCCATACTATACTCCACAACGTTCTTTAGAGAATATACCATAACTATATATATATATGTGTTTGTGTGCGCAGCTGTGTGCGTGTGTATACATATACATATGAATGTATATGCACATACACATATATATGTGAGTGTGTGTGTATGTATGTATATATATATATATATATATATATATATATATATATATACACACATATTCATGTGTATATTTCTCTCTCTCTCTCTCTCTCTCTCTCTCTCTCTCTATATATATATATATATATATATATATATATATATATATATATATATATATATATGTATATATATATGTATATATATATTTGTATACATATATATATATATATATATACTTTATTTAAAAGCAGCAGAAATAGAACAAAAACCTGTCACTTAGTTTCGTCGGACAGTTTTTTTAACGAAAATTGTCCGACAAAACTCATTTTTCATACCAATTTTTCGATGGCCAGGTAACTGAAGAGAGATGTCAGCGTGGGTTTCCGACCCGACATCCGAAACTCGGAATTTTATCATGGCTACCAAATAATTGTCACATATTCTTTACAGATAAATACCTCTATTTACATACTATCGAGGTTTCTTTGTTTCTTTTGTTGTCTTATCTTTTCTACGAAAATATATATATTTAAGTATAAAATTATAAAATATAATTATAATTAACGGCTCTGGAATCCCAACGCCTATTCACTAGAAGTAGATGTCAAATACCTACAATCCACTCTTAATTTGTTCTCTGTTTATAACACCAGGTCAAATGCGAAGTAACGAGCAAGAAGATTTACAGAATTTCGGATAATTCTACATCTTAAGATTTCATGCTCTGTAATAGAAATTGGTTTGTAATCCTCAGTAGAATACAGCGATAAAAATATAAGCAAGAAATACATATCCATACTAATAAACCTATTCTTTAGATTATGCGGGTGTTGTTGTGGATGTGTGTCTTTATATGTATTTATATATTATGTGTGTATGTATACATACAGGGTGTGATGAGTAAATCGTTGCCATTTCATATAATATTTTAAATTCACGCATGTACCTTGTTCGTTCTTGGTTTTGTCAACTACACAGTATCGTAGGATCAGTTGGGCTCCATCTGTGAGACAAACACCATCATAATGCAATTCACTCTGCCATAAATTTGGAAATGACATACTGTACTTCTTGGCATTCGCGCCAGAAGCTCCATTACAAACATTTTAGAGTATTTGGATGTCAGTTTGAGGACATATGCCGAAAGTGATAAAAAACATCCAGTCAACATTATGGTGTTTGGAGTGATCACTAGTGATGTCAAACTAATGCGTCCATTCATCGTCCTTCACGGCTTCAGACTCAACATGGAGGCCTTCATCAAGTGCATGGAGGATTTAGTGCTGCCCTCGGTCAAGAGGGTGGCTGCCGGAAGACCCTATGTCTAGCAACAGGACTCTGCACTATGCCACACAAGCAGGAGAACCCAGTCATCGCTGCCAGACAATTTCTGCGACCACATCACTGCTATCTTCTGGCCACTGAACTTCTGAGACTGCAACCCCCTTGATTATTATGTGTGGGACACGGTTGAGCGAGAGACCAACAAAACTCCTTGTAACACCAAAATAAACTGAAGGCAAGGATTATAGCATCATTCACCAACTTAAACAGGGAGACCATCCAGAAAAGTTGCGGGAGATTCCGAAGTCGTTTGGAGGCCGTGGTTGAAGCCAATGGCGATTTTATTGAATAAATTTATTCTAGTATTTCAAGATATTTTAATGTAAATTTGGTAAATATGTATGTTAAAACTATATGTGAGCGTTATTTACATTTTTGCATAATTTAATCGAGAGTTTATTCACCGCACTCTGTATATATGCATTCTTACACTCAAACATACAAATGTGTGTGTGTGTGTGTGTGTGTGTGTGTGTGTGTGTGTGTGTGTGTGTGTGTGTGTGTGTGTGTGTGTGTATTTGTCTCTGGTGGCTTTAATTGATGCAATTTTCCTTTTAGAAGTTTAAGTAGAATACGGGTGGGTCTTATCCACTAAATTCCATTATTAAACAGTTGATTACCTCACGAGTTTTAAAAGAGATCCTTATAACAATATCTCTACAGCAATCGTTGAATGTGTATTGTATCCAGTCTTTTGTAGATGTTTGTGTCAACTCTGAAAGCATTGCTCTGTATTATATGACGTGTCAGCCTTTACACATTTTGTCCTTTGGTGCAACTAGAACAATATATAAAGACAAGTGTTGTATGAGTAGCAGGAAAAAGACATTAGATCGATATATAATGTAACAGTAGCAGAAAACTGCAAAAACTTCGATTTCTGTAATACTTAAGTTAGTTTCAATATTTAAACTGTCGTTCAATATTCATAAAATCTATGAGGCGGAAGGCTGGCAGAATTGAATGCAACCCGAGCAAGATTTATAGCGGCATTTCATTCGTCTTTACTCCTAGAGTTCAAATTCTGACACTGCCTTTCGCTCTTTCGGCATCGATGATTTAAGAACCAGTTGAGTGCTGAGGTCGATGCAATCGACTTATCTCCTCCTCTGACATTGCAGGCCTTGTGTCAAAAATTGAAATCAGTACTAATAAAATCTATGAGGCGGAGGCTGGCAGAAACGTTAGCATGCTGGGCAAAATGCATAGCAAAATTTCGTCCTTCCTGACGTTCTGAGTTCAAATTTTACCCACGTCGAATTTGCCTCTCATTCTTTCGGAGTCGTAAACCAATATTAATAAAATCTATGAAGCAAGATGGCCTCAGCTGTTGGTGTTGTCTTGGTTATCAGATGTAATTTGGTGCTGATGATAACATACGAACAACTGATACGACGAATGAATGGTCACATTAAATACAGTTTTGAGGGTAGGAAATAAGATTTAGCATGTTGAACAGTTAACGGCCGTTACTTCTGAATTGTAGTGCTGCCGTGTTCAAACCTTGCATTTTCTTCTCATTGGGGCCGATAAAGTAAAGTACACGTAACGATGTAACCAATTTATAACCTAGCTGGCCTTGAAGCCTGCAGCGGGCTGACGTTCCATCCAATATTGTGTTCTCGGTCACTTATAGGCGATGGAAACCAAGTAACCAACTTCATGATTCTTAGGCCTCAAGAACATACACGCACACACACGCACACACACACGCACACACACACACACACACACACGCACACACACACGCACACACACACGCACACACACACACGCACACACACACAGACACACACGATCATAGACACACATGCGATCATAGACACACGCATATATACATAGAGAGTGAAGTGCTTAAACCCGCACAAGTGTACATAAGAAGACTATATTCTCGTTGCTGTAATATGTACGGTATGAAAGTTTCATATATATTACTGTAAATATATACTGCGAAAAGATTTTCAACGTGAAAGGGTAAAATCCTCTTGGTTACAATGTTAAGGATTCAGTTTCCCAAGTTGTAAGCATACAAAATGCAAAGGCCCACAAATTGTGGACATAGATTTAATTCATTTCACCGAATTTGAGGGTTCTACTAATGTTTTTTTTCATCGATTCTAGCAGGATAATCTCACAACACATTTTGTCCGAAGATTAAATGATTCTGTCTTTAGTACAATAGGGATGTACCCTCTAACCACTGAGCCATGTGAAGGCGCATGGCTCATGAAGTGGTGAGTTCGATTCCCGGATCGGGCTGCGTGTTGTGTTCTTGAGCAAGACACTTTATTTCACGTTGCTCCAGTTCACTTCAGCTGTAGAAATGAGTTGTGACGTCACAGGTGCCAATCTGTGTCTGTCTTTGCCTTTGCATTGGATAACATCGTTACCATGGAGAAGGGAGGCTGGTATGCTTGGGTGACTGCTGGTCTTTCATAAACAACCTTACCCGGAATTGTGCTTCAGTGGGAAACTTTCTAGGTGCAACCCCATCGTCATTCATGATCGAAGGGCTTATTTTATCTCTATTTTAAGCAAATATTTATTCATTCTAAAGTTACACCAGACTTGGGTTGCTATAACATTAGTTTCTAATATTCTTTCATGCTCAGAAAACTTTGGAGTGAGAGAGGGATATAATAGGTTAGGAGGGATATCAACTCATACTCCAGTGTATTGTGCTCTCCCTTATGACATCGATGCACTGAATTATGAAATACAAATCGACCACCATAGGTGATGCTTTCATAACTGTTTCGCAGTTCTTTCGAGACTAGTAAACATAAGGAATGACGAAATCATCAGGATTGTGACTGGCCACACACATAGCAGATATCTGAAATGATTCAGTACGTCAACACTTCGATCATATATCCTTGACACACATGACAAAACACCAACAAAGACTATAAATTATTTCTTTATATATTTATCGTCCAACGCTTTTTTTCATTTTTGTTACTATACTCTTATTTCAGCCGAAATTTGACTCATTCACGCTTTGAAGCGAACACAATGTAATGTGTGTGTGTGTGTGTGTGTGTGTGTGTGTGTGTGTGTGTGTGTGTGTGTGTGCGCGCGCGCGCGTCTATTAACAAAAGAAAGCTATATAAAGGAAGTAAAGGATTAGTTGACTATAAATAGCCATTTACGTCCACTTACGTATATGTTGCACGAATACTCTTCAGAGACCATGACATCCATTATTTCAGTGCATACATACATACATAAATACATACAGACAAACAGACAGACAGACAAACACACACAAATGTGTTTGCGTGTGTGTTTGTGTGTATACAGACATCCTTTTCTTTTCTACTCTAAGCACAAGGCCCGATATTTGGGGGAGGGGGCCAGTCTATTAGATCAACGTCAGTACGCAACTGGTACTTAATTTATCGACTCCAAAAGGATGTAAGGCAAAGTCGACCTCGGCGAAATTTGAACTGAGAACGCAGCGCCAGACGATACACCGCTAAGCATTTCGCCCGGCGTGCTAACGTTTCTGTCAGCTCGCCGCCTGTGTGTATATCAGAAAAGTAAAGTGACATCCTCGTTATAGCGTTTTATTTGTGCTGAAACATGTTGCTTGAACCTTTTGATGCATTAATGTTTTCTATTTCAAATTACAGTATATTAATTGTTTATAGCATATAGCCATGTCGCAGACACTAGAAATAAAAGAGTTGTCTGACTTTCAAAGAAGGAGTATTGTGGGCAGGGTCCCAGGAACAGGAGGTGTAGGGTGTGGAAGCGCACCTCCTAAAATGGTTTGTGGGTGCAAAATCAAAATTTACACGCCTACTTACCTTTCTGAGGTCTAGAAAACAGTTATCTATAAAAAGCAGTTTGAAGTTAGGTTTCTTCTCAAAGAAAAACATTTTAAAAACTACAGAACCTTGTTTGCAAATATTTTGGGCCTGAGTTTCCACCCACTAAGCAAATTTCGTTCCCGAGCCAGTGATTGTGGGACAATCTTGATGGTGGACATAGCTGGTGTAAGATTCCACAAAACGTTGATATTTCTCTTGCCGCAGTCAACAAAGTGATTGCACAATCCAGAGGAAAAGAAAGGAATCACCAACATCCCTCTCAGCTTGACTGAAGCCTTCTGACAAATGAGTCGAAGTACCTCTCTACGGTATCTCCATCAGTTTGACTACTATTGCAGTGCAGGAAAGAGGAAACTTCTTCACTAGCAAACATCGAAACAAGAAAGGAGAAATAAATCTTTCAAAAACGATGTCAATTTACTCTTTTTGAGATGTCTCTGTATATATACAAACCTTATACATATAATAGCAGGCTTATCTAGCTATATCCAAATCTATTATAACAATCCATAGAAGACTATAATCATACGACTTAAAATATTAGTTAAACTGCTTTTTAAAGACGCCAATAAACCTCAGTTAGTCTCGGAACATGCATTCTTTTATTATTGTTTCCCTCCACTCAAAGAATCCAGAAAAAAAAGTGGTCCAATGTCAACTTCATAAAAGTACACACTCCTCACCCACCAAAACAAAAACAAATTCACAAACAAAAAATATTAAATCATATTTTACACGTACAATTTTTATTTTAAAATTTTTCATGAAAAGATATTTTCCCAACATACATTTTCTCTAACTTCCTGATAAACAACTTCTTTTACATTATCTCTTTCTGTGTTTGGTATTAGGTAGAGGAGTTCATATTCTTAGTTTTTTCTGTTAAGAGCTAAAAAGAATAAATTTCATTGGAAAATGTTTGCGAAGCTTATGACTCAATTCCTTGAAAACCTATGTGACTGAAAATAGCACAAATCCGAATCAAAATGCTTTGAATATATATATATATATATATATATATATATATATATATGTGTGTGTGTGTGTGTGTGTGTGTGTGTGTGTGTGTGTGTGTGTGTGTGTGTATACACTCCCACACACATATATGCTGGCTAGTCCCATTCGTGCGTTTCTTTCTGATGTCATTTCAGTCGATGCGGAAAGTGGTTTTATCATAGTGCTATATGGTTTATGTAGCTCTAGTCTTTCTTTCCAGCTTTCATTTATGTTTTTTTTTTAATTTGAATTACAGACATATGACGGTGGAGGGCCAAGTTGAAAAAAAAAAAAGAAATGAGTACTGCTGTTCTTCGCTTTCACTCAAGGGTCCAAACTTGCTAAGTCTCTTGAGACATTTGTGCTGTGTACGCAAAACACGCTTTTACTTAAAATACTGCAATGAAACGATTCTCTCGCTTCAATGAGGAGAAGTTCTACCTCACAAACTCTTTGTATTCCGAAAGACACGTGCAGTTCCATGAAAATCAATTGAACGAGCTCATATACGAGGGTCCGCACCAGTCTACGTGGGTATTGATCCAGCATGTGGGAGGATTTCCTGATATCGTCGCCTGTCAGCTTCACTCGATGAGTAGGCTCCTAAAAGTCGGTGCAGGGGTAACGCGCTCTGAATGAAAGAGACAAACTCCAGCACTTCTCTATTGTCGCCAGTTTGCTTGTTCAACAACAGTCAACTCATTGACACAAACAGAGATTTCTTTACCGCAACGTCACCGGTGATGATAAAGTTGTGTCTTTATTTGAATACAAAGTAGATAAAAGAATGGCTGAATCCTGATAAGAAAGCTACATCTCGACCCAAGTCAGAGTTGCACCCATGCAAGATAATGATCAGCAGCGTTTGGAGAGATGGGGAAGAGCTACTGCACCCACTGTATACTCCTGATGCAGAGCCTTGAAATTATCACCTTTTACGGTCCCTTCTCAACAGTCTGCGAGGCGTTTTGTTATATATATATATATATATATATATATATATATATATATATATATATATATAAAGAATAAAAAGTCTTGAATGGTACAACAATGCACTATAATACAAACAATGAGCTATATACCTGTTGTATCTGATGATATTTCGGAATAAAATTCCTTCTTCAGATATTTTTAGATGGAGTCGCTTCTATAATCGGTTTTCCAACGGCTTTTCTATTTTTTTTACAAACAATACACAATGCTTCAAACGAACTACAATACTCTACAAGATAATCTTTTGGAATGTGGCCAAATGAGGTTTATTTTTCAAAAGAGTCCTCCTTGAGGTCCTTACAGTTCTTTCATTGATGTGGCAGTGTTTGGATCGTATTCGCGAAGAGGCTTTCTTCCTGTCGGTAAAAACATTCATCGACAGCATGACGTCATCACTGCGACACTAGTTCCCAGTCAAGTGTTTTTTTAATATTGGCTAACAGATGATAGTTAAATGGGGCCAAATCAGGGGCATAGTGGGACTGATGAAGCAGTTCAAAAGTCATAATCATGCAAGGCAAGCGTTGAAACCAAGGACTTGTGTACCTGATCATCGTCCTGACAAAACAAGATCCCATTTCTCAGCTTTCCTGGGCATTTGGTGTTGATGCCTTTTCATAACTGACTAGCATGTTGGAAAAGTACTATCCACTGACAATATACAAAATTAATTTTTGCTTCCCAGAAAAACTGAGGCCACTACCTTCCCTGCGGTTGAAACGACCTTGGCCTTCTTAGGAGCAGGTGAGAAGGAGTGTTTCTGTGGCATATATTACCTTTTTTCTCTGGTTCAAAGCAATGAACCCATTTCGATCAAGTGTCAGAAGATGCGGTACCTACCGTGCAGAAACATTCATCATGCCAAGTTCATTGTGCAGAATATTCTCAACTCTCTAATAGGATATGCTAATAGCACTGGCTATTTGATTTATAGTCAATAGCTTGTCATCCACCTGCATAGGGTGAACACAATAATGTTTTCCTTGCTGGTGGGAGACTTTTCCCTTTGTCTCCTAAATTCAACAGCTCAGTTTTGCACTGTTGATGAAGCTGGAGTATCATCCCCAAATATAGCAAGCATATCAGCATAAACCCTTTCTCTGCAGGTACTTAATAACACTAGAATGCTATTTTTTTCAAACGAAGTCGCTACCATTTACATTTGGAGTCTTCTTTAAACAATCAGAAACCAGTTTATCTGGAAAGAAACAATGCAGTCATTAATAAGAGGGTTTAAAAACTGATGCATGCAAGATGTCATGGTACTAGTATTACTTTTTCATAGTCAACCTATGAAGTTTTAAGTTCACATTCGTGCATATATATATATATATATATATATATATATATATATATATATATATATATATATATATATATACATCCAGGAAGTAAGATGGAGAGGAGGTTCTGCAAGGTTCCTCACAGGCAAAGAACACAGGTACAAGATTTTCTGGGCAGGGAACACTGACGGGGTCGGGGGCGTAGGAATACTTCTAGCGGAGAAATGGGTGGATAAGGTAATCGAGGTCGTTAGAGTAAGTGACAGAGTACTTAAGATCAGACTAGTGCTTCATCATAGATTAGCTACTGTCATCTCAGCCTATGCACCTCAACCTGGGCTACCAGATGGTCTGAAAGACCAATTCTATGACACCCTCTTGCAAACTACCTCGTCGACGAGTGACAGGGACCTTCTCTTTGTGGCTGGAGACTTCAACGGTCATGTCGGACGTCGTGCTGGGGGCTTCCATGGCATACATGGAGGCTATGGCTTCGGTTCCCGCAACGAGGAGGGAACCAGACTGCTGGAGTTCTGTGATGCAACCAATCTTATGGTCTGCAATACCAACTTCAGGAAACCTGCCAGTCACCTAGTCACCTACCGCTCCGGCAGACACTCTAGCCAAATCGACTACATCCTCGCCAGAAATAGGGAAAGAGGGCGGCTTATAAATGCCAAAACCTACCCTGGCGAAGAATGTACCCCACAACATAGATTAGTAGTTAGCGACTTTGGGATCAAGGCAAAATGGGTGCCCAGAATTAGACAGGCTTGGAGAAGAAGGGTGTGGAAGCTTAAAGACCCTGCAAACGGACAGAGACTTAGAGACAAGTTACTTGAAGCATTTAACGAAATAGAAGGGGATATAGCATCATACAACGTGGAAGACAATTGGAGATTTCTGCGGGACAACCTGTTGAAAGCCACCGACCAGATTTGTGGGTGGTGTAAGGTCCCCTCCCAACCCAGAGTAACGTGGTGGTGGAACAAGGAGGTAGACAGGGCTATTAGACAAAAGAAACAAGCTTGGAAGGACTGGAAGAACGGTGGTAGCAGGGAATTGTACCAATGTGCCAGAAGGGAGGCTAGGCGACAGGTTTATTTAGCCAGAGGGGAAGCAGATAAGGAAAGATTTGCCAATGTTCTGCGCCGTGAGGACCAAAGACTCGAGGTATTTCGGGTTGCAAGACAGTGTAGGAGAGAGAATAGTGATGTTGTAGGAGAGAAATGTGTTCGCATGGATGATGGTACGCTTGCATTAAATGAGGATGCAAAGAAAGAGGTCTGGAGATGCCACTACGATAGATTGCTTAATAAAGAGAATGAATGGGAGAAAGAGAGCCTGCCTTATGTCGACCCAATAGAGGGACCAGCTATCCGAGTTGATAGTACCAGGGTAGATAAAGCAATTAAGAGTATGAAGACCGGGAAAGCCCCCGGCCCATCAGGAATCACTGCAGAGATGCTCAAAATATCTGGCAGTGTTGGCTATAGCCTAGTCACCCGTATTACGAACCAGGTGATACACGAAGGAGTCATACCCTATGACTGGTGTAGCAGCATCATAGTCAACTGCTACAAAGGTAAAGGGGACGCTTTAGATACAAATAATTACAGAGGCATCAAGCTGTTAGATCAGGTTATGAAAGTTACAGAGAGGGTCATAGCCCAACTAATTAGGGAGCGAATCAATTTAGATGAGATGCAGTTTGGGTTCGTGCCAGGTAAAAGCACTACTGATGCCTTATTTCTAGTGAGACAGTTGCAAGAGAAATACCTAGCCAAGGATAAACCTCTGTACCTGGCTTTCGTTGACATGGAGAAAGCCTTTGACAGGGTCCCCCGATCCCTTATCTGGTGGTCAATGAGGAAACTTGGGATAGAAGAATGGCTAGTGAGAGCTGTGCGAGCCATGTACAGAGATGCGGCCAGTAAGGTGAGGGTTGGAAATGAGTACAGCAATGAATTCCGGGTAGAGGTAGGGGTCCACCAAGGTTCCGTCCTCAGCCCCCTATTATTTACCATAGTCCTCCAGGCAATCACAGAGGAGTTCAAGACAGGTTGCCCCTGGGAGCTCCTCTATGCTGATGACCTTGCCCTAATTGCGGAGTCACTATCAGAACTAGAGGAGAAGTTTCAGGTGTGGAAGCAAGGTCTAGAATTGAAGGGCCTTAGAGTCAACCTAGCTAAAACCAAAATCCTAATAAGTAGGAAGGTAGATAAAACACAAACCCCTTCAGGTAGATGGCCCTGCTCAGTATGTAGAAAAGGAGTAGGTAGTAACTCTATAAGATGTACCCGGTGCAAGCTATGGACACATAAGAGGTGCAGCAACATCAAAGGCAGGTTAACTAGCAAGTTAGTTTTTGTTTGTGGCAGATGTTCAGGTGCAATAAAGACTGCAAACAAACAGGAAACAACTTCTATCTCATTCCAGGGTGAAAAACTAGAGGTAGTCGATAGCTTCCGCTATCTGGGCGACCAAGTTAGTAGTGGGGGTGGGTGCGCTGAAAGTGTAGCTGCTAGAATAAGAATAGCCTGGGCAAAGTTTAGAGAGCTCTTACCCCTGCTGGCGACAAAGGGACTCTCACTCAGAGTAAAAGGCAGACTGTATGACGCATGCGTACGAACAACCATGCTACATGGCAGTGAAACATGGGCTGTAACTGCTGAGGACATACGTAAGCTCGCAAGGAATGAAGCCAGTATGCTCCGTTGGATGTGTAATGTCAATGTGAATACCCGTCAGAGTGTAAGTATCTTGAGAGAAAAGCTGAACATTAGAAGCATCAGTTGTGGCGTGCAAGAGAGACGATTGCGCTGGTATGGACATGTGGTGAGAATGGAGGAGGATAGCTGCGTGAAAAAGTGCCACACCCTAACAGTTGAGGGAACCCGTGGAAGAGGTAGGCCCAGGAAGACCTGGGCTGAGGTGGTGAGGCAAGACCTTCGTACATTGGGCCTCACCGAGGCGATGACTACGGACCGAGACCTTTGGAAATGGGCTGTGCGTGAGAAGACCCGGCAAGCCAAGTAAGATCGTTGCCAGTGCCCCTGGACTGGTTCTTGTGCGGGTGGCACATGAGATGCACCATTTTGAGCGTGGCCGTTGCCAGTACCGCCTGACTGGCTCCTGTAGGATTTTCGAGCGAGATCGTTGCCAGTGCCCCTGGACTGGCTTGTGCGGGTGGCACATAAAAGACACCATTTCGAGCGTGGCCGTTTTCGTGCGGGTGACACGTAAAAGCACCCACTACACTCTCTGAGTGGTTGGCGTTAGGAAGGGCATCCAGCTGTAGAAACTCTGCCAAATCAGACTGGAGCCTGGTGTTGCCATCCGGTTTCACCAGTCCTCAGTCAAATCGTCCAACCCATGCTAGCATGGAAAGCGGACGTTAAACGATGATGATGATGATGATGACATATATATATTCAGTAAGCGGTGCCAAATTTTACAAGCTGTTAATAATAATAATAATTTATTTATTATATACTAGCAAAGATACCCGACGTTGCTCGGGATTAAAATGGTATAGTTTTTTTTATTGTTTTAGTTGTTTAAGGCATGTGGCCGCGGCCATGCTGGAACACCGCCTTTAGTCGAAGAAATCGACACCAGGGTTTATTCTTCGTAAGCCTAGTACTTATTGTATCAGTGTGTTTTGCCAAACGGCTAAGTTACATGGACATAAACACAATAACATCAGTTGTCAAGCGATGGTGGGGATACACACACACACAAATATACACACATATATATATATACGACCTCCCTACACCCTCGGAATGGTTGGCGTTAGGAAGGGCATCCCACTGTAGAAACATTGCGTGATCAGATTGGAGCCTGGTGCACCCTGCTGGCTTTCAAGACGTCAGTCAAACCGTCCAACCCAAAGCGAAATGTACGAAATCTACTAACAAGGCTTTGGTGAGTCTGAGACTACACACACACACACACACACACACACACACACACACACACACACACACACACACACACACACACACACACACACATATATATATATATATATGCATGCATATACATATATATATATACATATATATATATGTGTGTGTATATATATATATATATATATATATGTATATATATAGATATATATATATATATATGTATATATATATATATATACATATATATATATATATATATATATATATATATATATATATATATATATATATATATATATATATATATATATATATATATATATATATATATATAATATATAGTCTTAGGGAAAATAACCAATTTTCAAGAACTCATCGATGAAAATCCACTTTCACATATAGAAAAATTAATAATTAAAAGCACAATAAATGAGTATAATATAAAGTAAAGTAAATATCATAAGATAAATATAATATAATATAATATAATATAATATATATATATATATATATATATATATATATATATATATACATATATCTTTTGAGGAAAGAATCTTCGCTTGTACGACTCTCTTTTGATCGAGAAAGCGGTATTCGTATACGTTGTTTCCATACGAATATCTGTCTGAACGTCGGCGATTCGTCTGCCCAAAGGAATCGCGGATTACTTTTTCCCTTTAAATCTTTAAATAAGTTTTACATGTTCATATTTCCTACTTCACTTTGGAAAAAGAAATTATATTTTCTACTTTATTTGTTATTATTTTAACTACTATATTTTTGGGGGGAATTTTTCTTACTTCGTCTGCAGAGTTGTTTTCGTGTATAAAGTTTTGAATCTTCCTGCCAGCAACACAAAGTTTTCGCCAATCATGTATGGTTTCTTATCATTTGTTATTAAGTATGAATTTCATATGACATAATTTAGAAGTTTTCTGGAACCAGTATATGTCTCTCAAAAAAACTACGTGTTCTACTTTAGAAAACTTCAGAAACATTTCGTAAAATCGTAAAAGTTTGTTTGCAATAGAGGCAAATTTATATACCGAGATGCCTTCTTAGTTTTTCTAGATTCTTAGTTTATTTTCTTTCGCCAAATATCCGCATTATATTAAGCGGACTGGACAGTGCTCTTTATACCTTGAAGCAAAAGTAAGTTTGTATTACGAAAAAGAGAGATTAATTGTACTTTTTTCAGGCCACTTTACTGCTAATACAAATTCACACATTAACGATTTGTGTTATTGCAATCAAACCCTGAAGGAACTATCAATACCGCATTGTTTTGTTCCGTTTATGTATTCTTCGTCGATAAATGTAACCACTTTTATTCCACGGAGAAATATTTTCACTTTTGTATAACACAAAAAGAAACTATTTCAAATAATACTTTGAAAAATAACTGTGATAACCTAGCACCAAGTATAGCGGGACACAAAACATTACCAATCATTATACGAAGTATTGACAGTATAAATATAGAAACATTTTCCAAATCCTTATTACACCATCGACAATGATTTTACGATATTAAGCATCAAGATATGTCATCGTTCTCAGTGTAAACTGCAATTATGGAACAAAAAACTAACAAAAACTAAATTTAAGCTGTGTTCAAATTTTGTTCAGTTTTCTTTGTAAACTTCAATTAACAAATCACTCAAATTTTAGTTTTCATTGTGAAAGTTCTGCGACTCCGAATAATCTTAACTCAACTTCAGGAGTCGCTAATAATAGGTTACAAACTAAAGGTATCAGAGATGAACATCATAGTATGGCGACTGTTAGTATAACGTCAGATATGAGAATCACTGTACGTACATTATGGTATATCATCTATGTGAATCATTACAATAACTCAGTACCATACAGTCTGATATGTCGGCCACTGTGCTATTACTCTAATGTAGCGTCTGATATATCAGTCGTTATAGCAACACTATAGCATGGCGTCTGATATGTTAATCGCTGTGGCAATCCAGTAATAAATCGTATGATATATTAGTCAGTATAGTAATACTGTAGTATGGTGGCTGGCAAGTGAAACATTGTAGTTACCTGTATCATAATGTTTGATAGGTGTAATATTATGGCTGTGAAACAGAAGGAAGCGAGGGACTTTATAAAAGAATGATTGTATTTGTGTGTGTGTGTGTGTGTGTGTGTGTGTGTGTGTGTGTGTGTGTGTGTGTGTGTGTGTGTGTGTGTGTGTGTGTAGACATAAGAACAACTTCAAAGAAATAGAGAAACGCTGAAGTGGCAGTAAATGTTGAGTAGACGAAGATACAAAGATTGGTTAGAATGCAAGTGCTTTCAGTGGTGTGTTTATGGCGTTTGCTTGGATGTGCGCATTTTTAAGCGATCATTTATGCTAGCCCATAGCTTGTACAGACACTTCAGTTTCTCTATCCCTCCCTCCCTCCCTCCCTCCCTCCCTCCCCTTATCTCTTTCTGTCTCTGTCTGTCTGCCTCGCTCTGTCTGTCTCCCTGTCTCTCGCTCTTTGTGTCTTTTTATCTCTCTGTGATTTTCTCTCTTTCCTTGTGTGGTAAGTGAAATCAGGTCACATTCTTGATGTTTTAAATTTGGCTCCACAACACACTATATGGAACAGGGGTATATTAATGAGATTATCCGTTAGATAATCCCTGAAATTCCCTCCCTTGTTACAAGAAGTGATTATCAAGAACTATTCATTGTATGATTTTTCTTATTTCAAGTGAGTCTGTAATACAGATTCAAACCCTAAGTTATCCCTTTTCATACTTCTCACTCACACGCATCGTTATCAATTGTCTGTACAAGAGTTAGTAAGTTTTCAATTGTAAGGCTACTATTCAGCCTCTTAACATTTAATATACCCTGCAAATAACTTGCTTAGTAACCGCTATGCTTCACTCAGCCTGTTAAACATAGCAACCAAATTTCTTTCATTAATAAAGCTACGACTTTACACAAAGGACACATCGTTCATTTACAAAATGGAAGGATGATCAAAGTAGGCACACCAACAGCAAGAGCAATGACAACGACGACAGTAAATGGGTAGGACCTATGAGTGAGCATCTCCATGGACAACCATCCTGCTAAAAATAGAAACCAAATCTCTCTCAAATTGCATTTTATTCCCATAGAAATGCAGGACAAACTGAATAACGTGGTTTAGGGTGCACTGTGCCATCAAAAAGGACAAATGGTCATGTCTGGAATGCTTTGATCATAGATCCCCTTAAAGAGGGATAACATAGAGCTGATCACTAACAATAACAGGGAGACCTCAGTACGGGAGAGCTCAATTTGCTAAAAATAGCAGCCATATACTTTCAAATCACATCGTTTCCTCTAAAAGAAACTTTGGACAATGTAGATGATAGTATAGGCATGGCTGGAACGTCTACGACCATATGTCAACTCGAATAGGATTGATTTGAGGCTAAACAACAATAATAGAAGTGAGGGAACTGATTCAAATGGAAATCGAACCTATAATTTAAACACGCCTACTTCACTTCGTCACCACGTCACATGCTTTCCGTTATTTCCCTTTTTGGTATGAGACACGTTAAAGTAACACATTTAAACTCATTCACATCTTATTCAGTTTGATACCAGAGTATATAAAATACAGCAGTGTATTAAATATTCTATTTTCATTCGGTTTAGTCCGGTTGCTTCCTGAAACAACGAAGTCTCCTCAATGTTGCGGTCACGGCGCATTCGGTTCGAAATAGAATTCACGTTTCCTATAAATCACACAATATATTCTGAAAAGGAAGGATGCTTTGAATATGGTTATCTTAAACTACACTAATCCTTGAAATGTTAAACAACGTATGTTTCGATGTAATAATACTTAAGATTTAATTTAGGGAAATTAACTGAAAATTCGTGCTTAATTAAACGAATCATTGTAAACCTCATTCTCTCTTACTTTGTTTTGTTTATATAAGTTTCTTTGTAGATGGAGAAAGGTCGGTCGAACCGAATTCAAAGCCTTGAAAATCTCTTCTAGAAATGTGCATTCGTATGTAACTGTCTACACTGAGTGATGTCGTTCTTATACTTTCTAAAGTTAAAAATTTCACTAAACTGGGGGATCTGATTTGCATAAATAAGGCATTATTGGCGACTCATTCCCTTAATAAATTACAGGTTACACCATGTCCGGATAAATAAAAGTGTTTGGATAAGTAAAAGTGCTGTTTCTAGCACTTTTCGATCACGGTAGACCTAGTGTTACACAACAACGTGAACAACAACACGTACAGTAACGATAACAACAAAAACAAGTATAATATTTCTACAGCAGACATTTTGAGTCTGCTAATCTATATGTGTTAGAAGACACAGATATTTATATGGGTGAAATAGAGCACAACACTGTTTTAAAACGTATTGGAACTATTTCTGTCACTAGTCCTTGATTAATTAGCTTTGAAGGAAGAAAAAATATGTTTAAAATAGGTTACTATAATATAAACTTTAATAGAGAGGCTGGGGGGGATGGCAAGCTGGCAGGGTCAATAGCACGTCGGGCAAAAGGCTTAGCGACAAATCGGTCGTCTTTGCGTTCTGAGTTCAAGTTCCACCAAAGGACGAAATTTCATTTCATCCTTTCGGGGTCGATAAAATAAAAACCAGTTGAGCACTGGGGTCAATATAATAGACTTACCGCCCCTCTCTCCCGAATTTTCTGGCTTTGTGCCAAAATTTGAAACCAATACATAAGCGCAGGCGTGCCGATGTAGTAAGAAGCTTGCTTCTCAACCACAAGGTTTTCGTTTCAGTTCCATTGAATGGTACCTTGATCTGTTTTCTACTATTGGTCCGGGCTGACCAAAGTCTTGTGAATATATTTGGTAGACGGTAAATAAAAAAAGCATGTTGTACACACACACACACATATATATATTCGTGTGTATGTATGCATGTGCATATCTATGCGTGTGTTTTTCGGATTGGGGTTTCTCTTACTACCGGTGTTGGTTAGTATACATCCCCGTAACTTGGCAGTTCAACAAAAGTATCCGATAGAATAAGAGCCAGACTTGAAAAATAAATACTGGGATCGATTTGTTCGACTAAACTCTTTAAAGTAGTGCCCCATCATGGCTGCACTACAATGAAGGAAACAATACAAAATATACGCTTACATGCTGAAATGTTTGTAATAATTTGGTCATGTTTGCATGAAATGGAGCGTAATAAAAACTATGTCACTGACAAAGAGGTTCTTATACGAGTTACAAGTCTTTAGTTGTTTAACTGTTAATGTATAATTCATTGCTTTTAAGTTGTGATTTTACCACATCACTCTGTTAATTGTTATATACATTTATTTGTGTGCCTATAATCCAGTGGAGTGTCACATTTTTACATTCTGGTCAACAGAGATACCTTGTTTCCAGGAACATACAACCTAACAATAAAAAGTTTCTTTCTGCTACAAGTAAACAGATTCTAGGGTTGTAAGTATTTACCAAATTGTGGAGATTTAACTAAAATACTGACAGGAAGTGGAACTCCTAACACTGTCACGTCTCAGGACCTAAGGTGGAAGGAAATAAGCCGGTGTTTGACAGCACGACCTTCTGTGTTGTACACTACTTATTTCTTAGGTGATAATGATAACGATAATATAAAAATACTAATAATTCTTTCTTTTATTCTTTTAATGGTTTCAATCGTCGAACTGCGGCTATGATGGAGCACTGCCTTAATTTATTATTATTATTTTTAGTTTTGTTGTCGCTTTATGATTGTTTATGATTGAAAGTTGGTCGATGGTCGATTTTGTGGCAGCTGATCTCACCTCATTATATCCTTGGATGGTTGGTTGGTTGGTCCGATATCGTTAGGAGTTCATCCAATGATGTTTTTGAAAGTTTCAGTAGAGGTCCCTTTTATAATCGTTTTGGGCAAATAGTTGAATACTTGAGGAATTCTGAATATTAAACTGGTGCAGTAGAATGTTTTTGCTCGTGAGTTTGGAGATGGTATATTTGGAAGCTGACAGTACCTACCAGTTCGAGCATTAAAATTCACTTTAATGCCGATGTTTAGATGTCCCTCCTTGATCTTCCATACGTATATAATAGCTTATCTCTCAATTCGGCGTTCAAGAAAGTTGAGACATAGAACTTTTAGGCATTCCCAGTAATTAAGGCCATTAACCAAAGTTATTTTACTGGTGAATGTTCTTTGTAACCCTTCAATTTCTTCTATGAGTTTGGGTGAATTTGGAGACAAAAGCTGTGAGCAGTAAGCTAATCTGCTCAGAACTAAGGTTTTGCATAGAGTCAGCATAGATCCATCGTATGAGATGTATGCCTTTAGAGGCCACTCTAGTGATGTGAATTATTAAAGATGCATCATTTGACATGATTATTCCTAGACTCCGTATGTCGTCAGTGCTCTGAATCATTGTATTATCTAGCGCCAAATATTGAGATTTGTGTCTATTCCTTCCATAATGAAGGACCTGAAATTTTGATGTATTCAATTTCATATTATTTTTATCCGCACATTGATAAATGATGTTTAGGTCATTTTGGAGTGTGATGGCATCTTCTGGAGTTTGGAAAGCCATTGATATTTTTGTGTCGTCGGCGTAACTCATTAGGTTGGCCGATTGCACTTGTGAGCTTATGCCTGATAGGGTTATGATAAATAAAAATGGTCCTAGAACCGTATCCTGAGGTATACCACTTATTACGGGTGACTTTGTTGAGAGATAACGGTTTGCAGCAACAGATCGATTCCTATCCCATTAGAAGTCAAAGAGCCATTCTCCGAGTTTTCCTATGATACTAAGATCCCTTTATCTGATGCGAGAGGATTCCATGATCAATCTTGTCAAACAATTTAGCAAATCAAAATAAATGCAGTCAGTGTCCTTTCTAGTCAGGAGATCATTGAGGATAGTGTTATGGTGTTGTAACAGTTGTGTCAAGGAACCTCGTCTAGTCCGAAAACCATGCTGTGTATTATCTAAGAGGCTGTTTTTCTCAAGATAAGCAGTTATTCTTTTTCGGATAATGCATTCTACACTTTTAGTTGTGTAAGATGTGAGAGAGACAGGTCTGTAACTTTTAGCTGCAGCCCTGCTAACTCCTTTATGGATAGGTATTACTGTTGCTTCTTTCAATAGTTCTGAGAATATGCCGGTTTCAAGCGACTTTTGAAATAGCAACTTTAATGGTTTAGCGGGGCTGTTTTTGCAAGTTGATGATAATGACGGTAACGATTTTTTTAATTGGCGATAGAGCATCACCGAGGGGAATACAACAAAAACATCTTACAGTTTGTGTAAGGGTTTACATAAAAACTGTTGTGGAAAATGGAGAAGACATGAAATGAGCTAAAAATTATATTATACTAAATGTGTGAACATAAATATAAAGCAGTCATTCTGATACGGAAGAGCCTCCAGAATCAACCTAAACACCAAGGTGTATACTTAGAGTCGGTCCATTCTCCTAGCTATTTGTACCATTGTCACCCATTTCTTCACAAATTCGCTGACGGAAACTATTCACCTCTCCATCTTCACTTTTCCTTCCTAGTAGTACGTAAAAATCAAAATCTGATGTGAGCTTGACCGAAAAGGCAAATGTCTGTCCTCAAGACTTTCAGCCCCCTCCACCACACAAACTCTTATGATATAGCCATTAAACAAATGAACTCCACTTGTGGTGCTATGTCGAACATGTGTTGCCGCATATAGGACGAATCTGGTAGATAGCCAGATTCGTCCTATATGCGGCAATACATGTTCTACATAGCAACACAAGTCAGCAATGCATGGATACGGCATGCGTACGTGTAGTACGGTTTCATCGCCTTTTGCGCATCTCCATCAGTCTGACTTGTCGGTACTTTCGTGCCTGTAGAGTTTATTCGAACCGGTAGTGCTCCTTCAGTTGTACTACCATGCTGAAAATTTCTGGAAATTATCCATTATAGCAAGCGGTCTGAAAGGCTTCCGAAAGAGACCAGTTACTTCATCCTTATCAACACCTATAGTTTTTTTGAGAAGATCATTGCTCTTATGCGCCACTAGAACTCTGTACGTTGCTAACATGAAACTGCCACCATTTAGATGCTGCAGCACCAGTATCTAACTGGTACTCATTACAGCAGAGTAAACAGGAAAAACATTAAATTAGCTACCTTGCTCAAGGTCACAAAGTGGGATTCTGCTGAAGAATTGAACTAACGACTTAGGATAATTTTATTGCTGTTATTTAGCGCACTAATTAACGATATTAGGTCGAAAGGCTCTCCAGTCATGCCGCACCGCCTTTTTAAGGGTTTGCCTTGAAGTCTATGATTGAACAAATCACGTAATTAAGTACAGTCTCTCTCGTAGATAAGCAGTGGCCAATACTCGAGAAAAATAGACTATATTCCAACTCTTGATTACTGAATGGTCGTCAAATGATCGGAAGTTTGATATTTTCTTGTTCTGAAAGCTGACTTATTCTTTGATGTACAATGTTTACCAATGCTGTCCTGAGATTGTTGCCAAATTGGAATTTGTATCAATGTCTGAAGTCAACTTTTGTCAATAACACAGGCAACCTTGAAATATTGAGATATTTTTTTCTCAATCCCTTTCATAGAATCTTAATTATCATTGTATGACTCTACAAAAAAAAAATGTTCTTGACATTACGAGAATGTTTGGAACGTAAAGCCGCAAATGTCCCGTTTGTCAATGTATCATTTATCTTTGAGAAATAACAGGCCACATCTGATTGAAGATGAAAGTGGTGGAATGGTGTGGTGGAAGTGAGGAGCAGTCCTTTAATCCATTGTGCACTGCTTTAAATATGAAGTACAAAAACAAGTAGTAATGACATTGAAAAATCTTAATAAACAAACACGTTTTAATAGCAATGCACTCGTCACTCAACTTTTACCGCCTTTTATTATTTTACGTCTTATCGACTATTGACTTTCTCCATTCTTCTCAGCGTCGTAATTATACTGTTTTTATCTTGTCTTTTATAGTTATTTGCATTGTGTAACGTGTGGGAATTCCCAAACAAAAAGTAATATACGATCACATGGAAATAATAGAACAGATATTTCTAAATGTTTTGTTCATGTTTAGATCTTTTCTTGTTGAGACTCAACAGATTTAAAGTATGTATTATATTTCATTTGTGAACAGGATCGAAATTGTCATAGACCCGAGTGGAGTTTCAATAAATGACGGAAACCTTTTTGTCTACTTGACCACCTCAGTCAGTGTTGTAATAACAATACGACTTTTCACCAATGAAACCAAACATTCACGTAAGAGGATCTGTCGTCTGTTATGTTGTTGTTGTGGCGGGGACTGTAGTTTAGACACGGATCTATTCTGTTACAGCAGACATATGACCAGAGGTAATACAAAAAAAAAACTCGTCTTTTTAAAATTAAAACTATATTATTTCCTGCATTCTTTCGTTTTTAAGAAAACAAAGCTGTTATTTGAGAAAGATGTGGTTGCTAATTCTAACAAGTCAAGTTACCTAACAGAGGCTCTCTCTTAGTAAACTTCGATTGTTATATTATCTCTTGCGTTCTTTCGTCTTTAAACTAACAAAACTTTGATTTGAGGAATATTTGGTGGCTACTTCTAACAAGTAAAGCTATCTAACAGAGGCTCTCTCTAAATATAATTACTGATACGATACACTCAGGGGTGTCTACTGCACAATATCGTCAGAGCTTTACTCTGAAGACTTGATATCTACTTGATATCATAAGACAACAAATTATAATAAATCAAAATTATAACCTTAAAGATTAGAACTATTTTCATATAAATTTCTAATTCTAATTAAAAAAATGCAAAGAAGAGAAGCCTGAAATGTTAATAAATTAAATTAAATTGAATATGGAGTACCAGTGAGTACAATATCTTGGGGCATCTTAACCAGTGAGTATAATAAGTTGGGACATCTTAATCAGTGAGTATAATAACTTGGGACATCTTAATCAGTGAGTATAATAACTTGGGACATTCTACTCTAAATCTATTTTATCTCTCTCACCCAGATCGACAATGCACGCATACGCACAGTAAAATATAAACAATACAAATATTGATGCAATTGCCATTGCCAAGGCAAAGATGGGACAGATATTCACATCAGCTACATAAAGGTGTATTTTCTTGATTTTTTAGTCTCTGACTGGAGCTAGCTCAAACTATTCTGAGTGAACACTGACCAAGTTACATGACACTAACCTTCCACCACTCACACAAACAAAATATCGAAATGGACAAACAAGAAAAAAAAAGAGCGTAGGAAGAAATAGATATGTCAAGCACCTATTTGTTCGGCTGACACCCCACGTGTCATAAGTCTGATCATGGCGGTTATGAGATAACCCCCAAACTCAATTAAAACGCTTTTTCTCTAACTGAACAAATAAATCCGTTCTGTTAAAAAAAAAAGGTTTACAAATTCCTTTCAAATGAGAGTTTATACGGTTCTAGTTTTTTCTTTATGATATCATTCTTCTAATGATTCTGACCGAGTTCCCAACAGGTCTCCTTCATATGTGAATTAGTTCATTTGCAAACCTCAATTCTTAGCCTACACACGATTCTATGGGGTGTGCAAAGTAAAATTACTGATAACATTGTAGATGTTGTACGACGTTACCGGCAAATGTTGAACATTGATTTGCTGTTGATCTGGTGACGTTTTAGGATTGTCATTGTAATCTTATCATGGAGCTATTGTATTAGTTTTCTTTGAAATATTGACGGGAGTTAATGAAAGGACAGTGGTGAAGGAGACACGTGGACTTCAGTTATTCAAATAACGCCCTAATCATTCTTGAAACGATATAAGTCAAAATTAAATATTTATCTAGTAGCTGTTGAAATGACAGGAAATTTCTGAAGCTTTATAGAAATGAATAAATGCATTCGTAAAGTTTCCATGCCTTCACAGCAGGATTAGTGATGTGCGGCATGTTAAAATGTTCCGGATATATTTAGCTAAGAATGCTTACAGGTGAATATTAGAATACTTAATTCTCTACACTTGAGGCAATTTGGGGGATCATGTAATGTCCGATTGCAATTTACATGATCCCAGTAATTGTAAGAAACGTTTTATACATACATGCATAACGGCGGCGAGCTAGTAGAAACGTTAGCCCGCCGGGCGAAATGCTTAGCGTTATTTCATCTGTCTTTACGTTCTGAGTTCAAAATCTACCAAGGTCGACTTTGCCTTTCATCCTTTTGGAGTCGATAAATTAAGTACCAGTTGCGTACTAGTGTCGATCTAATCGACTGGCACCCCCCCCCCCTCAAAATTTCGGGCCTTATGCCTAGGGTAGAAAAGAATCATTATCACGCTGGGTAAAATGCTTTGCGGTGTTTCTTCCGAATTTGCATTCCGAGTTTCAATATCGCCGAGGTCGACTTTGCCTTTCATCGTTTCGGCGTCAATAAAGTAACGTTGAAGTACCGGAGGCGATGTAATCGATTTTCCTTCCCCCACTGCCGGCCTTGCGCTGAAACTAGAAAAAATAGAAAGGGTTGTTATTTAGCCACAGGTCAACTTCAAACGGGTAGGCCCCTGATGAAATATCTGCTACATTCTGCAATGTCTATGTTGTGCAAATATTTCTATATGATTGTAATACTATGAGGAAACACATGTGATACAGTGGGGCATTTTTTCTACTGTTCAGTCTATTTCTGTATAATAATAGACACTGTGCAATTTATTGTTGATAGCAATGATGGATTTATGAGAGGTAGTCCAGCCTGAATCATCTCATCTGCTTCCATCTCTACGACTGTATTGTCCAATTTGACCTTCATATTTAGAAAAAAATATGAGATTTTGTAGAAAGATTTGGCTGGCATTTCTATTATGTGCAGCCACTGTCGAGGTTCTCCCTTATTGGTTGTCCTCATTTTTCTTGGTATTCAGATGTTTTGTTCTCAATTCTTCCGTTGGCCGTTACATGCGTTACACGTGCTAAACTAACAGCTGGTAAGACTCAAAGGCATTGACTGCTCTCTATAGATTCCTTTACAAGTCTTTGTAAAACAAAAAAAAAAAAGTCAAACACTTTTGTCCAACTGTTTGCCATGTAAAATCGGGTAACAATATGTATGTATGAATATATACATACACACCCACACATATAGTGATGGGAATAAAGGTTTCAAAATATATACACATAAATAAATTTCTGACGAAATATTCGTTTAATTTCAACTGGCTAGTGTTAAAGATATCGACATTGAAACAATTCTATGAAGCCTTTTCAAGATCACATGCATTATATATATTGTTTTTATTGTGTTTATTTTCTTTGCGTTTATTCAGATACTTCTGAAATGCAGTTCCTATTGTGTTAAAGTATTAACACAATATATAAAAAATACAAAAGTAAGTATTCTCATTGTTGGCAGAATCGCCTTTTTCGCCTGAATTCAAATTCCTGGAATGTTGACTTTGCCTTTTATCTATCTGCGGTTAACAAAATAATTGCCCGTGTAGCACTGAATCAGCATAATCTGCTTGCCTCCCACCCCCCGCCAAATTTTCATGCATTGGGCATATAGTTGAAAAGATTTCTTTATCTTGCAGAAAGGTAGCGAACTTGGCAGAGTCGTAACTGCCTCGGACAAAATATTGAATACCATATATTCCAGCTGGTAACGTTCTGATTTCAAACTCCGCCGATGTCGAATTTTGTTTCATCCCCTCGGGATCGATAACGTGACTTGGAAGTACTGGAGGTGATATAATCGATTTTCCTTCCCCCATCCCTCAAACTGAGTCCAAATTCCATCGATGTCGACTTTCGCTTTCGAGGTTGATAAAATAAGCTCAAGTTAATATAAGCACACTGGGGACGAAGTAATTGTCTCGGCCCCAAAATTGCAAGTCCAGAGTAGAAAGGGTCATTATTATTTCTTTTACGTACTTTCATCCTTTCTGTCTATTCAACGTTGAAAACTTTTTCTCCAATATGCGCTCACTCATTTCCCGTACTTACCACCTATACCGGAAATCTTGATGCTCAATCCCGTCCCCTCTACATATACCTAATATCAATTTGTTTTGGTTAAAGTTGCAAGCCAGTAGAATCGTTACGACATCGTGTGAAATGCTTAGTAGCATTTTTATCGTCTTTATGTTCCGAGTTCAAGTTCCACCGACATAGACTTTACCTTTCATCCTTTCGGTGTCGATAAATTAAGTACCAGTGAAAACTGGGTCGACGTCATCGGCTAGTCTTCTCCCACAAAATTTCAGGCGTTGTGCCTTTAGTAGAAAAGATTATTATTGTGAAGGCGACGAGCTGGTAAAATAATGCTTTGAGACATTTCGTCCGTCTTTATGTTCTGAGATCAAATTCTCCAGAGGTCGATTTCATCTGTCATGCTTTTGGGGTCGACAAATCAATTACCAGTGAAACACTGGAGTCGATTACATTGACTAGTCCCCTGCCCCCAAATTGTAGGCTTTGGGCCTTTAGTAGAAAGGATTATTATTGTTGTAGGTAAGGCGGCGTGCTGACAGAATCGTCAGCACGCCGCACAGAATCCTTAGCTTTTCGTTTGTCTTCATGTTCTGAGTTCAAATTCCACCGAAGTCGACTTCGCCTTTCATCCTTTTGGGTGTCGATAAATAAAGTACCAGTCAAGTACTGGGGTCAATGTGACCAACCCTCCCTCAATATTTCAGGCCTTTTGCTTATAGTAGAAAGGATTATTATTAATTTGACGAGCAGGTAGAATCTTCAGCACACCAGTCAAAATGCTTTGAAGTGTTTAGTCTTTTTACCTTCTGGGTTCAAATTCTGGTGAGGCCAACTTTGCCTTTCATCCTTTTAGGGTCGAGGAAATATGTACCAGTTGCATACTATGATGGATGTAAATGACTAGCTCACTTCCTTATAAGTTTCAGGCCTTCTACTTATAATAGAAAGGACTTTGTTGTTGTTTGTGTTGTTGTTCCCTGGTTTGTGGGTGATGTCGATGCCCATGTCAGCATTAAACAAGCAGCCTTTGATTAAAGCACTCCATCTGTGGTCATCTTACTTGTTCACATCTAATTAATACAAATTAGCTATGAAATTTTAGAATTGTTCAGAGATTTGACTGCTATATCTAGTGGATTGAGTAACCAAATACAAGATTTTGTTTCAGTGTAGTAATAACTGTAGCCTTAGAACAGTCAAGTGAAAAGCTTAAACAGGAAATATGAAGACAAGATATTGAAGGTCATATTAGAGAAGCAAAATATGAATATAGTTATTTCTTTTAATGGGTTCGTCAGACATGGAATAGTAGCGTGGTCCACCCTTATCAATGACTTTTCAAATGGTGGAATGAAGGGAAAATGGTCATATCAAGCTGTACGAAAATTGACCCAAATTCTTACAACAGAGGTGAACCCGTCCCTTAAAAGCATCCACGGACAAGGTAAAGATGTTAAACGGGGCATCGAGTAAATTCCACCACTCCAAGAACAGCAATATTCTCGCAATCGGGCTTCCATACAATTTCTGTTAACCAAATTTTGTACTTGTGGCCTTTGTCGGTTTGAGGTTATATATTTGTCTAAGGTGCGTGTAAAAGAATCGAACCCGGAACCCCGCTGTTGTGAAGTGATCTATTCACCACCACACCTACGTCAGTGCGTACTTGCAAGTCAACACAGCAACTTTATCATAATAATGGAAAATGTCAATTCTTCTGTTTGTAGTGTCATAAACTACAAATAAAGAAGTTTGTGAATTCTAATTGTCCGGAATATCTGACTTTCTCAAGGGCATTAGGGGTGTGAGAGAAATAGAATACATTGAAAATATGAATAGCTAAATATTTACCTTGACTTTTCGGTTGTCACGTGAAGAATAGACACGTACACCACTCAGATCAATATCAGAGGTTTGTCGACATATTTGATATGAGATTTATTGGAATTGAAAATCCTCCAATATTAAACAGCGTGATTATCACAATAAAATTAATTTCTTTTTTGTGGAATTTATCTTTGAAGTTAAATACAGGCGATATAAAAGGTCTGTAGGAGACTCTGTTTTTAAAGTTAGATACTTTATGAACTGATTGTAGTAGCCTTCCTTTTATTGTAGAATTTCAGTGGGTTCTTTTCCTTTTGGCCGACATATAGAAAAAAAATTTTTTGTAACTAAACACTTTCAAACTTCGTATACTGGTAGAATGTGTCATTTAAAACATAGGATTAGGGTTTTGGGGTTAGGTTAGGGTTTTTTTCAGTTACTATTTTCGGAAAGACATTTTTGCCCCCCTCCCCAACCTTAACCCTAAAACCCTAACCCTAGCTTTAAAACCGTAACCCTAATCCTAAAACCCTAACCCTAACCCTAAAACCCTAACCATAATCTAACCCTAAAACCCTAACCTTAACTCTAAAACCCTGACCCTAAAACCCTGACCCTAAAACACTGACCCTAAAACCCTGACCCTAAAACCCTAACCATAACCCTAACCCTAAAACCCTAACCCTAACCCTAACCCTAACCCTAAAACCCTAACTCTAACCCTAACCCTAAACCCTAACCCTAACCCTAAAACCCTAACCCTAAAACCGTAACCCTAAAACCCTAACCCTAACCCTAAAACCCTAAAGCTAAAACCAGTACAAACGCACGAACGATGTCACCATTACACCACTAGAACGTCTTGTTGACAAACCAAAGCAGTAATTGTTTTCACCTCAATAGACATCAGTGATTGGTTGAAATTACCGAAATACGACAACTTTAACACGAAATAACTTCGAAAATAATGAATTTTCTTAAAAACGCAAAGAGTAAATTGTTTTAAATGACACATTCTACCAGTATACGAAATTTGAAAGTGTTTAGTAACAAAAAATTATTTTTTCTATATGCCGGCCAAAAGGAAAGGATCCTTTCAGTGAATGCAACGGATATAATACACAGTCGCATAAATTGTAAAAAATAAAGGTTTTCAATTTTGTTTTCATTCTACTGTCCGTCCCTCGAACTTGTATAGATCTTTTTTGTGATATCTATTTAGAAACAGCTAGATATTTCTATATTCTATTCAGCCAGTTACCAACAATATTCTTTAGGACAAGGATTCATTTATTTGCCAACTCTTATTCTAGATCACACGTGAGAATATGGAGCGTTAAATTATGGGTAGAGTTATTGTGTTACTGTAGCATTTCTCGTTTGAATGAAACTTGATCGATATCGAGTTGGGGTGATGGAATGACATCATGGAACAACTAAAATTATTAATATAATGATTTAGTGAGGTTGCAAGTTGGTAGAATCGTTAGGATTCTTGGTAAAATGCTTAAAGATATTTCGTCCCTCTTTACGTTCTGAGTTTAAATTCCGCCCAGATTGCCTTTGCCTTTCAGGATCGATAAAATAAGTAACGATTGAGTTCTGGGACCGATGGAATTGACTTGTCCCCGCCCTACAATGCTAGCCTTATGCCAAAATTTGAAACTGCTGTAGTGATACAGTGACGTTGTCATGTAGTGGTGACTCAACTTCCTGGTGTCTTGTCTTAGCACTTGCCTAAGATCTCTGTGTATGTTACAACGATACTGTCACCGGGTAGAATCAAACCTTCATTATAGTTCTCTTCTGAACTTCGGAGAATAATTATTTTCTGGAGTCGTACGGCCATTCTTTGTGATATAAATTTAGTTATGTTGCATGTTAAATCCTCCAAAATAGTGAGAACTAACATTTATAATAGACCCTAAGTGTTCTCGCTCTATGTCGTTTCATGTTTAGAGTGGTATAGATGTTGATACTTTCTTAATATTGGTTTCAAATCTTGGCACAAGCCCAGCTCTTTCGGGGGAGAGACTAAGTCGATTACATTGGCCCCAGTAATCAACTGGTACCTATTTTATCGACCTCGGAAGGATGAAAGGAAAAGTCGACCTCGGCAAGATTTGAACTCATAACGTCAATTCGGAAGAAATGTATAGCAGCATTTTGCCCGGCGTGCTAACGATTTTGCTAGCCCGTCGCCTTATGTTTCCTTAACATTTGTATTATGTTTGTTTTCCTGTTGTAGTAGATAATATAAGAACGACCCATTTAGAGTGTCTAATTTCGATGTAGTTGAAATTTAGGTAAAGAAGATTAAAGAGGAATCGAGGACAATATCAAGTGTGTAGGAGTCACTGTTGTTGGCGGTGATGGCAAGCATGTCGGTGGAAGAAGGAAGAGTATGAGAGACAAAACCGAAGTCGAGCACACTCTAGGACTGACAGAGTGTAAGTCATAGGAAGTTCCATAAACACTCAACACAAAAGAGTAATCTGGTAGAAACCAGAGTTCCAAGAGACAAAGTACGCATGAATTTCAAAGATAGATCCAGAAATTCCCGATTCAGACATGATCGAAAGTTTTGCTGCTCTGGAAACAAACCTGAGTTGTAACCTATTTCTTTAGTATTAGAGCTCGCATAAAAGAAGAGGTCTCCATAGGTCTAATGAAGCTGAAATCTTACTGATGGTTCTTGAAAAAGGAGAGAGATTCAAGATGTTGGCGAAAATTGTTAATGATGATTGTTTTAAAGTTATTGAAAGGTACTGAGAAGGAGTGTCATAAGATGGTTGTTGGTAGGGTCATTAAAGATTATCTTCATCGGAATGGGTACGCTGCAGCATATTTCTAAAGATCAGGATACAATTACTGAAAGGCGGGAAAGTTAGAAAGAGAGAAAGAGAAAAAGAAAGATTAGATATCTTTGTGAGGTGTGGACTACCTCTGAAGTGCATTTTATGGAAATAATAAAAGGCTCTTTGTAAGGATGGATAGACTTAATGATTCGAATTGGTAAATTGTGCAAGCGCACCGGGCATGCATAACATTGGTGGTGAGGTTGGTCAAATGGAAGGCGATAAGTATGGAGGAAATTTAGTATAATAAGGAGTTGGATGAAAATCCAACAAACACTATGATGTAATTTTTTCCACGGGAGACCTGCTTATAGAACCATTATGGTTGTGAAGTAAACAATAGGTTTCATACACAGAAGGATTGTTTCAAATTTATCTCGGCGTTGTTAACAAATTGCAGCATCTTATTTCATCGTTCAGCTCATACATGTAATTTTTTAAATTAGTCGTTTCAAATTTTGGCACCAGGCCAGCAATTTTGAGGAGGGGGTAAGTCGATTACATCAACCCTAGTGCTCAAATGGTACTTATTTTATCGACCCCGAAAGTATAAGAGGCCAAGTCGACCTCGGCGGAATTTGAACTCAGAACTAGGCATTTTTTCCGTCGTGCCAGCTCACCGCCTTAATCTATTTTCTTTTAATTATTAACGTAGAAACATAAATCCATATTGAAATGAGATCGCGTAATGTGCATTCGCGTCTTTAAAAAACGAAACAGAAGAAGCTATTAGCTTGAAGCGCGTGAATTAATCTTTAGTAGAGATGAGCTGCTGTATTGTGAATACGGCTTCAAAATGATAATCATCATGAAAAAAATACAGACATGATAAATGATATTTTGTTTCTGCAATTAGTAATTATAATGATGAATATTACGTTATGTTAAGAATATTATCAATTAATTTACGCTTAATTAATTATTACTATATGCTGTGAAAATCAGATCAATGAACCGGTTTGTGTTTAGAATGAACATCAGTTCAGTTCTTAAACCTTTATTACCATAATTTAGTCAGAAGTAAAGGATGCAGTTTCTTGAAAGCTGGTGCTGCTCGTAGGTTGATGTTCAAATTTGAAAATATGATCGGTTGAAGAGAAATATCTGTGGGGTTCAAAATGGATATCATAAAAAAGTGTCCTAAATAAACTTAGAATTATGTTGTTTGGGGATTTAAAGAATTACTTTCACAAGTAAAACTATATTTATTAGGAAGTATAAACATGTAATAACTTTTTGTCAAGCAACAGAAGAGATGGAAGATAAGAATTTAAACATGCTATGAGAACAAATTAATAATTAGCTTGTCATTTACTAATTAAATTTTAAATAACTCTTTGACACTTTACTTCATAATAAATAGTTATTCTCTCGACTAGACTACTTCAGTTTGATACGCATTACTAACACCTTCCTTAGAAGTAGCAGTCTAATCTTCCGTGAACCAGTGTTTCAAATTGGAAAGGACATATTACTAAATATAGACTTCGATGAATTAGGCATGTAAAAACTGGATTATCACAGTTGTAATGCCTTGAGTCCAAGGTTTTCTTAACATCAACATCTGAGGAACTCATGAATCTGTATTGTGACAGAGAAACATCTCACCATGCCAAAAACACATAACATTGGTAAATTTCCAGTTATGGCTACGTTGTAGAATTATGTAAAACAACAAATTGAAATCGGAGCGAGATTGAATGATATTTATTTAATCCTAAAGTTTATTAGCATCGTTAGTAGAAACTTCATTGAATGCCAACCACTAGGAGTGTGTCTACTCGACCATGTGACATTTAGTCAGATCTTTCTAATGATGCATGCTTGGTGAGTCTGAAATAAAGATGGTATGGTGGTGGCTGGAACGTCTTTGATCATAGATCTTGTTGATCGTTGTTGACCTGTGGCTAAAAACAGCAACAACAACAGAAATAACAACTACAGCAACAACAAAAATGTTAATTGGATTCTATTGTGAATGATTACCAAATAAATATCAAATACAAATTGTTAAAATATCAAATAAAAAATTGTTACATAAATATACACTGCTGCCTATTTACAGCTAAGTCGAGCTAGTTAGAATGTGGCAGATATCTAGCAGACCACACAAATAATGATTGCCGATACGTTAGATATTTCATCTATATAGTTGTTGTTGTTTACTGTACTAACCTCATAGATTTATAACGAAAGGCATTCCAGCCAAGACCATCTTAACTCTTTGTGTATCTAGGACAACATTGTCCAATTTATCAGTCGGTTGTGGCTTAAAGGAGATTAGCTGTTATTTCTACTATGTATGACCGCTACATAAAGCCTCCTTCATTGGCTCGCCCCATCTCTCCTGCTATTTAGATCATTCTAGCTTTTTCTTCTTTTTTTACCTATTCATTTGTTAACCGATGTTTTACATATGCAAAACAAAGGACTGTTGAGATCCTAAGGTTGTTATTGTCCTCAATCTCAAACTTTTTTTCAAAATTCTTCATTGTATTGCTGAAATGATCAAACCATTTTGTCGCATAGTTCACGATGTAAAATTCATCTAACAATTTATGTATGTATGTATGTATGTATGTATGTATTTTGAGGTAAAGCTTCATGTAGAAAAACACTCGATCAGGTGAGAGAATAAAGATGTTATGATAAAACCACAAATCTTGTTAAATACAACTACCTAGGTTTTCCTGGTCAAAATAATTTATTTCGCCATTTCCGTATGTATGTATGTATGTATGTATGTATTCATGCATGCATATATGTATGTTTGTGTAAATGTGAATGCGCCGTCATGATGTGGAACCTCCATTATTGACTCGCTCCATCTTTGCTGTTTTTTAGTTAATTTTTGAATTTTTTTTTCAACAACACTTATGTTGACTCAAATGTTTTACACGTAAAAAATTTAAGGACTGTAGACTACCTAAGACTGTAAAGATACTTTATCTGAAGATAGCAACAGAATTTTTTATTGTATCGCTAAAACGATGAACCTGTTTTTTCTAATATTTTCTACGTGTAAAATTGACATTAGCAAAATGTATTTACGTGGAAAGAAAGCTCAATAGGCAACAATATACTCATAAGATTCTCGCGTAGCTTTTGTTTCATTTGAATTGATAAATGTTTGTAACACCAGCTTTCCAATGTCAGTGTGGAAAGCTTTGTTATGAAGAACAAAACAACATTTTTAACACTTTACATATTGAATGCTTTATATTTCAATATTTTTCATTGTAGCGGTTATACTTTTGTTCTTTTATTGTATATCAACGATTATGAAAACTGTTTTTCTTTTAATCATTGTGATATGTTCTCAGCCCTTGATTGCTAGGTCAGTATTGAAAAGTAACCAATGATTCAACCGTTTACTCGACCTTGACCATTATGACTTTTTTCTAGACTACACGTATCAACGTGACGATCATGTTTTATGGCAGCAATATAGCTGGTGAGAAATTTTTCTGCTACTTCTAGCATAATCACATACACACCTAGTTTCGGTGTTTTTGTTTGTTTCTAGGTTTCTTTCTTTCTTGTGTCCACAGGGAGAAAGGCGAATGTTTTGTTTCTGTGATGATGTAACCTCTACTTTCTGGACCCTTTCACGAAGGCGATTCGGAGAGAGAGAGAGAGAGAGAGAGAGAGAGAGAGAGAAAGAAAGAAAGAAAGAAAGAAAGAAAGAAAGAGTGAGAGATAAACAGGCAGACAAAATTCGAATCCATTACTTGACTTTTTTTATGTATAGATTCTGGTGATGAAAAGTAATGTTGAGTTGGTGAGGTTTGAACTCACAGGAGAGGCGTACACAAAATTTTCTATACGACGCTCAGACGACTCTGCCATTTCGCCCCCATATTATAGTAAAGTATAAAATTTATGCCGTACAGTAAAATCGAAAACAGAACCAAGCTGTTGCAAATTAACCTTTTCTTCTTCTCACAGCTACACCAGTGTTGAGTTGTAAATCAACTCAACAACTTTCTGCTATTCTGTTATTAACAAAATATTTCTTGTCATTGTATCTTAAAATTCAGATAAAGAAATTTATGAATTGTCATTGTGTGGAATATCTGACTTTCTCAAGAGCATTAGGGGTGTGAGAGAGAAAAAAAAGTATATTGAAAATATGAATAGCTAAACATTCACCTTGATTTTTTATTTGTTACATGAAAAATAGACGCGTAAACCGTCTAGATCAATATCACAGGTTCGCTGAGATACTGGATAATATTTTATTGCTTGAAAATGCTACAATATTTGTTTCTTTATTACCCACAGGTGGGCTAAACATAGAGGGGCCAAAGAATGACAGACAAACTGGTACTTATTTAATCGACCCCGAAAAGATGAAAGGCAAAGTCGACTTCGACGACATTTGAACTCAGAACGTAACAGCAAACGAAATAACGGTAAGCATTTCGCCCGGCGTACTAACGACTCTGCCAGCTTACCGCCCTAATCCAACAATATTGAATAGATTACTACCTTAATAAAAATTATTAATTTTTTGTAAAAATAATTCTAAAAATTATTTACAGTTTATGTAAGAGGTCTGTAGCTGTCTCTGTTTTAAAATTAGGGATAAACTATATAAGATGCCTGTGGTAATCTTTATTTTATTGTAATACTTCAGCAAATATAACTAACTTTGATTATTTTTTAAAACTCAGCCAGTCGCGAGCTGGCACAATCTTTAGCCCCTTTTGGCGAAATGGTTATCAACATTTCCTCCGTCTTCACGTTTTCAGTAACTCGTACAGCTCTAATCACATATCTTGACCTTTGGTGACCGCATGGGTGCAACACCGCTTTGTTGGTTCCCTGTCAACATCTATTGAATCTATATGGTGCTTTTTAAGTCAGTAAGCTTAACATTATCAACCCCCAACGACAGCGACATCAGTAACAACTCATAAAATGACGGTCATAACGACTACACTGTTATCATGGCTTCAGAAGATATCCACACGGCGAAAAACAACAATAACAATGGTGATTCGCGTTGGTTACAGTTATTGTAGTAGTATAATAATGGAAATGGTATCGGCAATAATAATGATGGTAATAGTAATGATAGAGAAAGCGGTGAGATGGCAGAAATGTTAGCACGCCGGGCAAAATTTCGGGATCGATTAAATAAGTACAAGTTTGTCTGTTTTTGTTTGTCCCCTTCTATGTTTAGCCCACCTGTGGGCAATAAAGAAATAAATATTGTAGCATCTTCAAACAATCAAATATTATCCAGTATTTCGGCGGACCTCTGATAGTGATGGACGTCCATCTTTACGTTCTGAGTCCAAATACTGCCGGAATCGACTTTGTTTTTCATCTATACGAAGTCGATGAAATAAGTACCTGTTGAGCACTGGGCCCGACGTAATCGGCTTACCTGCTTCCCTGAAATTGCTGGCCTTATGCTAACATTTGAAATCAAAATATTAACTCAGTCACAAACTTGTAAAAACAAAAATATTAAAGCATTTTCTCCCTCAGAGATATCTCATTCTGCTGTCTGTTCCATGGGATCAAAGTTCGATCTTGTGAGGTTTATCTTCTGAAGGACATTGATTGTGTCTGTGACGTGACTTGGCTTCCATCAGAATAGGAAATCTCTTTCTTCGTGTGATTCTATATTTTATCAAATCCTATCCTACATCATTTCTTTTACTTGTTTCAGTCATCTAATTGCGGCCATGCTAGGGCACCACCTTGGATTTTTAGTCGAATGAATCGATCCTAGTACTTAATTTTTAATCTTGGTACTTAGTTTATCGGTTCTCTTGCCGAACTGCTAAGTTACGGGGACTCAAGCATACCAACATCGGTTGTCAACGGTGAATGGGTACAAACATAGACAAGAAGACACGCATACTTATATATATATATATATATATATATATATATATATATATATATATATATATATATATATATGTGTGTGTGTGTGTGTGTGTGTGTGTGTGTGTGTGTGTGTGTGTGTGTACATGACGGGCTTCTTTCAGTTTCCGTCCACCACATTCACTCACAAGGCACTTGCCCAAGTTGTCAAGCAGTGGCACTGAACCCGAAACATGTCTTTGGGAAGCAAGCTTCTTACTACACAGCCGCGCCTAACTCAACCCCTCACAGTGTTATAGTTCTGGTGCTGGTATTTGTGGTTACCTATTGACAGACAGGTAACCAAGTGGTGTGGGTCAGTCGAGATGCTATTCTGTTCCCACACATCGATTATTCATTTGTTTCATATTCTAACGCGCTGGCTTTTACGCGGTTGCTGCACTTGTTAAGAATAGTATCATAATCTTTCTCATATAACATATCAGTGTCCAAAAATAAGGCTATCTATGAGTTTAAATTTCTAGATATTCTCAAAAATGTGATAGTCACAGTTGAAATACATCAATTAGCTATCTATTCGATCCGGGTTAAATTGGGACTAACTATTAACAACGCCATGATTATCAACTATTCCATTATTCTGTACGGTAAACCTTCGGCAATTGCGGTAGCGAATCGAAAAGTTCCTCGATCATGGTGGACTCTGAAGCTGGAGGAAACTTGAGACAGAATAACTCATAGAGTAAATAACATTAGTGAGTTTAATTCTCGTGATAATGGTCGAAGAAGTTTATATTTCGAGCTCTGGCTCTTCATCTGTAAGTGGCGGAAAGGAGAAAGAGAATGAGGGAAAGACAGATAGATGGAGAGAGAGAGAGAAAGAGAGAGAAGAAAGAGAGAGAAGGAACGAAAGAAAAAGGGAGAAGTACTGTTGTCATTTGCAATGTGATTCATCTTAAAATTTGATGACTTTCACATTTCATATTTCCAAACGTGTAGAAAATAGTAAATACATATTAAAATTTTGACTGTTAAATTTAATTGCCTGTATGTATGTATGTATGTATGTATGTATGTATGTATGTATTATTCTGTATGTGTATGTATATATGTGTGTGCATGTTGTATGTGCATGTGTGTATGCATATGTTGTGTGTGTCGGTATGCGCGCGCGCGTATTTCTTTAACATTAATATCAAAGAAATAGACGCCTTTTGACAATAGGAATTTAAAAAGATCGAAAAGTAAATATCAATAAAGATTTCTGATTTTTCTTTCCTTGATTTCTAAAATGACACATACGTAGGAGTACTGAAAAGTTCCTGGATTTAAGAGTACCACAAAAAGCCTGGCTGGAGACGCAAACTTCCGAGTTTTGAGGACGGCTGCAATAAGTGTGTGAACCTGAAAGAGGAATATGTTGAATAAAGTCATAATTATCTGATCCTTCTGTATTTTCTTTAAGACAAAGCCAGGAATTTTTCAGCACCTCTTCGTATATAGTGAAAATGCTACTTCACTAAAAATGTGATTAGTATTCATAAAATACATCATCGTAGACAAATATATTTTCTTCTACCTTATTCTGAGACTGCACTTGACAATATGTAGTGAGTTGTTTTGAATTACCATTCTTTAACCCATTCTGAATAAATATGAAGACTAGGCGTACCATGTGTAGATTTCTATGGTGCAGGCAATACATTTTGCCAGTTTTAAGTCTTCTAGAAGTAGGTTTAATCTGAGCGTTTCCTTCCTGCTAGTCAGGTTATGAACTTCTGACAAACAATTTATTTTTTATGGTTTCAGGATGCGGGTCTTGTATTCAGACTCAGAGCTGAATCAGATGCTACATAACATTCTGTCTGAGCCTCTAGTAATTCTGGCAATCCACTACTTTGGACTGGTACTTTACTTATCGACCATGAAAGAACCAAAGGCAAAGTTGAACTTGGCGGGATTTGAACTCGCGGCACAGAAAATTGAATCAAATTCTGCAGTGTAGTCTATTTAATGCACTAAACATTCGAACCTGGGTTCTCATTCCTAAGGTATTTTTTGATATTGTGCGTTATTATTATTATTATTATTATTATTATTTACGTCACTGCCTGGAATCGAATTCGGAATCCTGGGGTTAAGCTCGCGCTCTTAACCACTACGCCACATTCCCACGGGCATATATATATATATATATATATATATATATATATATATATATATATATATATATATATATATATATATATATATATATATATATATATATATATATATATATATATATATATATATATATATATATATATATATATATATATATATATATATATATATATATATATATATATATATATATATATATATATATATTAAATATATACTTTTATAAAACAAATTTTACAAAATATATAGTATCTGTTAACAGTCTTAGCCAAAAACCCACAGTTGAGTTTTTGTATATATATATGTATACATGTCTCTTAAAGGATAGAGCTCAAAATCAATATATATATATATATATATATATATATATATATAGATAGATAGATAGATAGATAGATAGATAGATAGATAGATAGATAGATAGATATGCAGGGCAGGGAATCGTCAATTAGTAATAAAATTAATAATTAACAAATTTGCCGGGTAGCTCAATATGAAAAAACCTTTTCGGTAAAATCATTTATAATCATAAATATATAGGGATTGACAGTAGCCTGCTTCTCCAACATACTGGAATCAGTAGTTCTTTGGCTGCTATTTCTGAATTCTCAGTATGTTGAAGAAGCAGGTTACTGTCAATCCTTATATATTTATGATTATATATATATATATATATATATATATATATATATATATACATATATACATCCATTTATATACGGAATGTGAGATAATAGAGATGCTAATGTTTTACTTTTGACACGTACTACCGAAACAGTGTAAGAGATTGCTCTGGATTCGCATTGGGCAAGGAGTTGAATGCTTTTTGAGCCCATGACACTCCATAGACCCTACATAGTGCATGTGTAAAATTTGTATGGAATCGGTAGGGTAGTTCTCGAGATTTAGTGATGCACACGTACAGAGACACAGACAGACACACACATTCTCAGTTTTATACATATGGATAAGCTGGTGTAACATTGAATCAAAGTTTCAGTCCTATAGTGCTTGACAAGTGAGAGTAAGAAGCGTTCGCGTCTTCCTTGGGACATCACAAACATTAAATCGCAGATGACCGAAACACGATGTGGTTTTTGAACTGCCTAGAAATAGCAACTCCATCCCATTCAAGCCATAATCATACCTATTTCATTTTTTCAAAAAAGACGCAATGGATAAAAGTATCCTAGATGTACTATGTATAAAAGAAAATAAAGAATGAAACTACAGCGAGTATGGTTTTGATAAATGTATCTGTAGAGTTACTGAGATTAGCTTAGCGCCCTCAAAATATCTGATATATTTGCTTTGTTTGCTTTCCAATGACATCGTTCTGGACTCGATCGCATTTCTTAACATGTTGGATGTCTTCTGCTATAGCCTCTGGCCTACCAAAGCCTTTTCAGCAGATTTAGTTGATGGAAAGTGAGAAGCCCATCGTGTATGAGTAAATAGATATGTGTGTGTGAGCGAGTGTGTATGCGTGTGTGTATCTGTGTGCATCTTTCTATTAGTCATCCACCACCACTTGACAACCAGTGTTGGTTTGTTTACATCCCCATTGATTAGAGATTTGGCAGAAAAGAATCAATGGGGTAAGTACCAGACTTAACAATAAGTACTGTGATACTAAACTCTTCAGGGGGATGCCCCTGTATTGTCGCAGTCCAATCACTAAAATAAATAAACCTTAAAGGCTCAGAATAGGCATCAACATTTAATACCCCCACGTATTCTAGTTTCAAAAACAACGTATTTCTATTCAAAATATTTTTCTTATACAATATGTGTGTAAGTGTGTATGATTTTCTCTTTTGTTCGTGTGTAAGGTGCATTTATCATTAATTCAATGTATACACAATGTTATTTCTTTCAGTTCCCAGCAGCCTTCTTTAATAAATGAAGTTTGTAAACACTTCCCCAAGATTTATAGGCTATGGAAAGAGCATGTGAAGTCGAATTATTAATGTCATCAAGATAATGGGTTACTTTGTTCTTTTTGTTTGTTTTTTTAAATCGAGTGTTTGCAGTTCATTGTGGCGCCCTGTCATGAGAATTAGTTTATCAAATTTTCTTTGAAAAGTAGAAAATATATTCATACCAAGTAGGCGAACGAGATTCTACGTCATTGATTTACCTGATAATAATAGCGGCAAGATCTACCTAAAGTCACACACAAATACATGTACACACACTCACAAACATACACACACATACTCACACACACATACACACATATATATGCATATATATATAAATATATATATTAGGGATAGAAATCCAAATTTACAGGTAAAAAGTCAATTAAATTAAATTTATTAAAAATTAAAATCAAATTAAATTTCAAAGTATAAAATATATAAATATATAGTTTTAGAGAAAAGAACCAAAGTTCATGAACTTATCCATGAAAATCCAGTCACATATAGAAAAATTAATAACTAAATATACGATAAATAAGTATAATATAATACTTTATATTATACTTATTTATCTTATTACCATTATCGTTTTATTATCATTATCTTACGATATTATAATTATCTTATGATATTTACTTTGTAGTTAGCTTATATTCTGTTCAAATTTCAAATTTCGTCCATTGCTATCCAGCTGTAGTATTTTACGTACTGCCAGATTTACGTTGGTGCTTCTGTAGTGTATGAATGGATATATATGTATGTATGTGTGCAGTGCCGAATTTAGGACAAGTGAGGCCCCGTGCTAGTTAAGTTATGAGGCTCCTTACTTTTGTATAGAGAATTGTTGAAACACAATATTATTCTTTTATTCTTTTACTTGTTTCAGTCATTAGACTGTGGCCATGCTGGAGCACCGCCTTTAGACGAGCAAATCGACCCCATGACTTATTCTTTGTAAGTTTAGTACTTATTTTATCGGTCTCTTTTGCTGAACCGCTAAGTTACGGAGACGTAAACACACCAACATCAGTTGTCAAGCGACGGTGTGGGGACAAACAGAGACACAAACATATATAGACACACACACACACTCACACACACACACACACACACACACACACACACACACACACACACACACACATATATATATATATATATATATATATATATATATATATACGACCGGCTTCTTCCAGTTTCCATCTACCAAATCCACTTACATGGTTTTGGTCGTCACGAGGCTATAGTAGACGACACTTAACCAAGGTGCCACGCAGTACGACTGAACCCGGTACCATGTGGTTGGTAAGCAAGCTACTTACCACACAGCCACTCCAACGCCTATATTATATTAAAAATATATGTGTGTTCGTGTGCGTGTGTATACATACATACATACATACATACATACATGTATATACTTGGAAGTGGATGCGTGGCGTCCAATCAAATATTAATATAAATAATATATACATATATACATATATATATATATATATATATATATATATATATATATATATATACATATTCGGTTTCCTTGTATGTCTCCACTGTCCTGCTTTTGTTCCCGACTTTGACTCTCCATAAATCCAAAATTTTATTTTGGTACTTATGGGAGCAGCTGTCTTCGAAGACTTATATTACCGTTCAATGCTCGAAATGAAGAGTAGAAAGTCAGCCGACAAATGATGAAGGATGATCGTTCTTTGTTTCATTTGTCCCGTTTTCCGTTTGTCTCTCCTGTTGTTTGCATATTGAACTCATTTGTTTTCATATTTTATGTTGCTTCCCGTTGGTGACGTCCTATACACACACACACACACACACACACACACACACACACACACACACACACACATATATATATATATATATATATATATATATATATATATATATGCATATGGTGGGTGAAAGGGTGGATGGAAGGATACACACACACACACCCGCACACACAAAAGTCTGGTACTGTGAGAACACATGGGAATGACGTTTCCTTAGATTTTCAAATATACCCAAATTTAAAATAAACTAATATAGCGATATCATTCATTCCACACAAATATATTTTACTTTGCAAATAAATTATGTGTTAATTTTATTGAGGCAAAGTTCCACAATAAGTGGGTAAGAGTTTATATTAATACCTGTGATATTAGTCGGTACTAAAAGTAATAAATTTCCGAGTATTAATCAAGATACTTTATTATTTTCCGTTACGTTTTGTTTATCAAGTTGCTGAAATCCTGCGGGAAGTGAGGAGGGGGTTAGGGTCAGTCCCGTAAACTAATATAGATATATCGCCTGGATCAGAGTTATATTTTTAATCTACGAACACAAATCCCTTTCTGTCTCTACAACCTCCTTAAAATTAAAAGCAACAGTTTATTTTTTATTTTATTTTTTTATTTTATACATTATTTTTTTACATTATTTACATTCGACGAATATTTGTCATCATATTGTTTGTTGTTAACACAACGTTTCGTCTGATATACCCTTCAGCATTCTTCAGGTGTATTGGGGAAATTTCAAACCTGGGTTCTCAATCCTAAGGTATTTTTCGATGTTATTATTATTGTTGCTGTTATTATTATTATTATTATTATTATTATTATTATTATTATTATTATTAGTAGTAGTAGTAGTAGTAGTAGTAGTAGTAGTAGTAGTATCATCATCATCATCATCATAATAATAATAATAATACTAATAATAATAATAATAATAATAATAATAATATCCAAAAATACCTTAGGAATGAGAGACTTCCCCAAGAACACCTGATGAAGGCTGGAGAGTATATCAGCCCAAACGTTGTGTTAACGACAAACAAGATGAGAACAAATATCCTCCCATTTACGCTCTTACTTGTTTACACTGTTGCCCCTTCTCGATGTTCTATCATCCTTTTTATCGTTTTCTTCCTTTCGTATTGTTTAACATTTCAATAGTGCTATTTTATAATTGTATTAATTTCTGTTTTATCCCCTATCAACCTAGTTTTATTACATTTTATTTTATTTCTATATACACGCTCGCACACACACACACACACACACACACACACATACATTTACACACACACGTATATTTACACACACACGAAAAACTACACGCACCCGGGCACACATATGAATGCACATATACCTACCACACACATATACACACAACACACACCACACACATACTCACAACACATACATGAACATACACACACATACATCCACACACACACGCACATATACACGCGCACACGTGCATACACGCGCACACGTGCATACACGCGCACACACACGCACAAGCACGCGCACAGTAACACATATACCTCCACATAACAGAACCCTATACAAACACTCACAGTGGGGTTTGACGGGCAACTTTTTTTTTTTTTGTAGTGTTTTTGGTACCGAAACACTTTCAAACTTCGAATATTTGTATATTTTGTGGTATAGAACAGATAAAAAATTTTGTATTCGAAGTTATTTTATGTAAAAAAATTGTCGTATTTCGGTAATTTCAACCAATCAATGACGTCTATTGAGGTGAAAACAATTAATGCCGTAACGGTGTCATGGGATCTTTTCCCTTGAATAAAATGGGTCCCGTTGTTTGTCAACAACAACTACCCGTGTTACTCTTATATATGACATCGTTCGTGAGTTTGTACTGGTTTTAGCTTTAGGGTTTTAGGGTTAGGGTTCGGGTTTTAGAGTTAGGGATAGTTTTAGGATTACGGTTAGGGTTAGGGTTAGGGATAGTTTTAGGATTACGGTTAGGGTTATGATTATGTTTGCCATAACCTTAACTCTAACCCTATAACTCATAACCATAACCCTAACCCTAACCCTAACCCCAACCCTAACCCTAAAACCCTAAACCCTTACTAGGGAATAATGATATAATTAAACAGGGAATAACACACTTGACACCGAACAGCAGTAACTGTATTCAGCTGAATAGACGTCAGTGATTAGGTGAAATTACAGAAATACGACAACTTTAACATGGAATAACTTGCGATGTACAATTTTTTTGTTAAGAAGGTTAAGAGAAGAAGTTGTTTTATATGACACATTCTACCAGTGTCCCAAGTTTGAAAGTGTTTCGATAAGAAAACAAATGTTGCCCGTCAAACCCCAAAGATCCCAGAACCTCATACAAACACTCACAGACACACGTTCATACACACATGCACACACAGGCACACACATGCACACACACACGCATACATACACACACAAGCCCACATACACGCACGCGCACACACATCAATGCACATATATCTCACATATAACTCCCACACAGACAACACGCACACACACGCACACACACACCACACACATGCATGCGCGCGCGCACACACACGTATTATACATACATTCATACATTGGCATATACACACACGCACGTACATGCACGCAGGAACACGGGCGCACACGCACACACACATACACACACACACAGAGGAACGCACACATACTCCACAGACAACCACCCACACAACCCCTGCACATACGCATACACAAACGCACATACACACATATACATATACATACACACACACGCACACAGCATATAAATAAGCGCACAGACATACATGCACACACACACACACGCACGCACACACATACACACACACACACGCGACACACATGTGCACCCGTACGCACGCGCATACACGCACAGGAATGTACACATACCTTTCACACGCAGCCCCACGTACAAACATACACACACCTACATACACACACACGTACACATACACACATGCACACATACACGTACACACAACTACACGCACATACACACACATACGCACACACATGAACGCACATATACAGCACACAACACATACACACGGACACACACACATACACGTGCACACATACATGCACACGCACACATATGCACACACACACGCACACACATACGCAAACATGTACACACGCACACAGATATACTCACTCACACTCATACACACACGCACATGCACTCACACATACCTCCCACACACTCACACATACACGCACACAATTACACATACATGGACATATACACACACGCACACACACGCACACAGAGAAACACACATATAATCCGCAGACAGAAACCCCACCCACAACCCTACGCATACAGACGTACACGCACACCCATTCACACATACATACATGCGCACACACACGCACACACACACAGACATATACACACACTACACACAAAACACACACAAACATATATATACACGCACACACGTACATACGCACGCACATACTTCAAACTTCCAGTCAAACACCTTTGTACTGACCATTTCCTAGGCACATGTGAAGAAATACACGACACAAAAGACAGCCACTCCGACTTCTAAATTCTTGCTACAACAATAAGCGACTGAAAGTTCATTCACACACCCATATAAACAGCCAAAACCACACACACACACACACACACACACACACACACACACACACACACACACACATAACACATACACGTACACACGTGCTATTACACACGCACACGCTCACACAGACCTGCGCGCACGCACACACCCACACTTAGCTCCCTCTCTTACACTCTCCTGTCTTAGAAAGAACTTTTTCTTTACCCATTCACTTCTGGTCATTACAAAATGTAACTACATGTAAATCGTTGGTGATTTTCTTCCACCGTCTTCCCTTCCATTGGACTTTCCTCTGTTTCCGAAGAAGAGCGTCTGCTCGAAACGTTAAACCATGTTTCTTTCCCTCCCTGAGCGTCTGCTAATACATCAATTGTACCACGTCCTCACGTTGTTGTTTTTTTTTGTGTTTGTTCTTTTATGGATTTACTATATATATAGGCGCAGGAGTGGCTGTGTGGTAAGTAGCTTGCTTACCAACCACATGGTTCCGGGTTCAGTCCCACTACGTGGCACCTTGGGCAAGTGTTTTCTACTATAGCCTCGGGCCGACCAAAGCCTTGTGAGTGGATTTGGTAGACGGAACCTGAAAGAAGCCCGTCGTATATATGTATATATATATATATGTGTGTGTGTGTTTGTGTGTCTGTGTTTGTCCTCCTAGCATTGCTTGACAACCGATGCTGTGTTTATAGCGGTTCGGCAAAAAGAGACGGATAGAATAAGTACTAGGTTTACAAAGAATAAGTCCCGGGGTCGATTTGCTCGACTAAAGGCGGTGCTCCAGCATGGCCGCAGTCAAATGACTGAAACAAGTAAAAGAGTAAAAGAGTAAAAGAGTATATTGTAGCTGGTGGCCTAAGGAAACCTCCCTTTTTTCTCACGCGTCACGAATAACTCAAAAGTGGCCGTACAGGACACACGTTTGAAAGTATTCTAATTAAGCAATTGTAAAAGAAGAATGATAAATGCATTAATTAACCAAATTACTAAGTCATTATCAGAAAACAACATTCAGAAATTCCTTGATAACTCTCACACAAGGCATTTGGAATGTTAAGTCTGTATATATGTGTGTATCCTAGAGTGTGTGTGTGGGTGTGTGTGTGTGGGTGTGTGTGTGTGGGTGTGTGTGTGTGGGTGTGTGTTTATATATATATAAATATAATTGGAAAAATTGGAGTCAACAAGAAGGGGTACGGACGTTTATTTTTTAATCACGTAGTTCTCCAAGAGTACAGGCACTTGGTTATGCAACTGTTTCTCTGTATTATGAAGTCTAGTTGTTGTTTTTCTTAAGGTGATATGTAAATATTCTCTCCGTAAATTTAATATCCTCGGCTTCGGGAACATCTTCTTTGCCTGTAATGGCCTGAATTTAGTAGTAGTCACTGAGTTTATCAGGGCGTGTTGTTGTTGAGGGCCGTTGGCACATTGCTTCAAATCTGTGGAGGTAGTGGGATGGTGATTCTGGCATTGTTGAAGTAGTTGCTGTTTTAAAGACATCGGCATTTTATTTCTTTGTACTACTGTTTTATTTTTCTTGGCTGGTTACACATGTGATTTTCCTTAGATGACGTTGAAGATTCAACACTCTCTCGCACACACAAACATACTCACACACTTTCTCTCTCACACACACATATATACATTCACATACACATACATATGTACATACATGTACATAGACGCAGGAGTGTCAGTGTGTTAAGTAGCTTGCTTACCAACCACATGGTCCCGTGTTTAGCCCCACCGCGTCCCACCTTGGGCAAGTGTTTTCTACTATAGCCTCGGGCTGACCAAAGACTTGTAAGTGGATTTGGTAGACGGGGACCGAAAGAAGCCCATTGTATGTATCTATATATATATATATAGAGAGACATATATATATATATATATATATATATATATATATATATATATATATATATATATATACATATATAAAGCAAATAGTAAATGAGTATATGCATATATACGTACAGGTATGTGCATACCTACGTCTACCTGTATATATAGGTGCATATCTGGGCACAGGATATTGCAAACAAAACGTAGACAAAAAATAATAATAACCAGAGTACAGAACACACACAGGCCACATAGAGAACATTTTCCTTCATCAGCTACCCCCATTCTAACACAGGCGTTATATATATATATACATATGGATATATGTATGTGTGTATATGTTTGTGTGTCTGTGTTTGTCTCCCCAACATCGCTTGATAACCGATGCTGGTGTGTTTATATCCCCGTATTTCCTCGCATGCAGGTAAAATTACAGTTTCAGCGATGGTATATGATTTCACTTTTCTTGCAACTATCTCCACCACAGCATAACTTGATTCTTGTCCTTTGTCACTCAACTTGAACTTTTTGGCAAACATAGAAACTTGCCTTTTATTAAATGCCAATTCTCTTTTAAAATATTGTTCATTTTTGCCCGACGACTCTGGATGTTTAGTTGTTAAGTGTCATTTCAGTTTGGCTGGTGCCATAGCACTATTAGCCAGCTTCTCCCCACAAACAGTACGCAAAAGTGAAGGGCAGTCTGGGTTTCCAGTCCAAGTAGATCCCAGGGCTGTGTAGTTTTCACAATATTGACGAACTTTTAGTTGCAGGTTAATTCCATCATTTCTTGGTACTTTCGACGAGGCAGCATCACTGATAGTGGCTGCAGCTTCAACAGACTGCCTGAGACTCTGCGTCTCTTCATCTGCATCTAACTTACATTTTTTTCAGAAATCTATTCATACTTGTAAGGCTGTAAGCAGAATTGTATATATATAAAAGCAAGGCTAATAGTGACAGGACAAAATGATCTTGAAAGTATAGCGAGTTTAATGATGTAAAATTTAGCTTTTTCATTAATGTTTTTTTTTAGTAATAAGTATTTGATTATATTTAAATAATATGCATATAATAATAAAATAGATTTTCGGATTTGAATTTAAAATATCGTTTATTTGTTCATTGTTCTAATTTAGAAATTTGTAAGGAATTAATATTTATGCATGTTTACATATCTTATAATTTAGCATCAGTTTCCCTATTTCTTACTTTTTTTCTACATATGTTATTCAACTCTCTTTGAAATTGTTTAATCTTAACATTTAATCAAATATTAATACACGTCATACAAGAAAAATCTTTTACAAAAACGCCTTTTAAAAAGCTAAAGATCTCTTAAAGGGCGGATTAATAACAACACCTAAATGGCTTACGCAGTTAAAATATTGTCCAAATATTGTCACTCGTATTTTACAAAAGAAAACTAAACCATCATCTAAGCTGGCATGCAACTTGTAGATATGCATGTACATGTACACACCAAGGATCAAGTTCATCTACGCTGGCGTGCAACTCGTAGATGTACACGTAGGCCTAACATGTACACACATATCTGCACAGGAGAATTAAAAATTACTGTCGATTTTAGCATTTATGTAACTTCTTGCGGAACCCTAAGGCTGAAAACCACTGTTTTATAATATTAGCTTTTTTTTTCTTTTTGCTATTTTTTTCAGTATCCGGTTATTCTTCTTCGACAACCTTCCTTAGAAGGCGTGTTTCTTTTGCTAAGCTTTTTATGGAAATCACTATTGGAATGTGTGAGTACAGGAAGTAAGGGTAGAATTGGTAACAACGTTAGTATTTGATGAATCACCCTGGTTTAGAGTGAGAATGATTTGATGGTGTTCGAGTGGAATTTATCGGGTACACCACTATGATTAGATTATAAATAATAAATCATTAACAGTGACTGTTATCACACTGACGTAGTTTTATGCACATACATGTTTGGGTGAAAAACGGAAGTGATGAAGAGAACCATCACCTTCGAGTAAATGAGTTAACGCTTTGTACATTCAGAAGCACGTGAGTGTGTGTGCGTGGGTATATTTGTGTGTGTGTTTGTGTATATGTGTTTGTGTGGTCACACGATCTTCCAAATAACATGCCTGTATCACGTGATAAGATTGCATTCGTAATTAAATATGGCAATTTCTGTCGACTGAACTAAAAGCAAATTTCAACCTCTTGAGATTAATCTTGAATGGATTTCATCATTGGTAGCATTTAGCAGTTAAGTAATATTTAGTTATTGTAGAATTTGGTGGATATAGTAGTATATGTAGTTATTCTTATCTCAAGATTTGTTAGAATCTGAAAATTATTCAAGCTATAGCTATTATAAAGATAGTATTTAGTAAAATCATAACAGTATTATGATTACATACAAGGAAACATTGTAGTCAGACAAACTACACCCCTAGTGGAATTTAGTAGTTACGCAAGTTATTCTGACATTATAAAGATCATTTTGGTTCGATCTGTTCCTTTGTAAGCCCACATAAATCCCATGGAAAAACTACTCTTTAGGTATGGATATGTCTTACAGAAAATTGTTTGGACATGTGTGTCTAGGAGTGGTACTGATGCCTTCCTCCAAAAAATAACTTTCGATATTCTAAGTTTTGTTTTTCTCCATTCTCCTTCTGCCGGTTTCGAATGATAAAATATGACAGGATTTGCTTTCAAGTCCACGACAACATAGTGACTGGCCACGTCAAGGGAAAATCAAGAACCCGTCGTTATAAACCAATAAAAGAAAATTTCACCTTTAAGGAAGCCCAGAGTGGTTAATCGGGAAATAAAACTTCTCTTTATCCTCATCTATCTATATAGGCGTAGTGTAGTCCATATGTGTATTTTTCTTTTGTATGATAAGACTTGAGGGAAATTTGGCTGCTATTTCTATCAGGTCGAACAACCACGAAGGCGGGAATTTTGGAACACTTATAAAACTAACGTGTTAAGCTGATAGTTATTGAGGTAAGATCAATTTACAGAGAAATTATGTTTCAATACGAGTAGTTTAATTAATGTTCAGGTTTATTCACATGAAGAAATGCAGCGTCCATAACAATTTGGCAGAAACTCTGAGGTTGTTTGTAAAAAGGGAAGAAATATCCTAAAACCAGACTACCGGCGACAGAAAGGTGTCTGATGAAAGCACCCACGGATTACATGGCAGTGTTGAATAGGGCAGGAATTGTATGATGAAAAAAATTAAAAGACCTCATTACATCTCATTTAACAGTTTTCCATAGATTCCAGTCTACCAAATTTTACACTCAATGCTTTGGTTGACCAGAAACTATAGCAGAGAATACTCGCCTAAGATGTACCGTAAGAGAATCAGACTTAGGCACACGTTACTCGGAAGTGGCCTCTTTAACTACTTCAATAGAATGGTAAATAGACTAAAAATGTTCCACAGCATATGTATTTTACACCCTCTCTCACTTTGTGACTGCAAAAATAATTATTAGTAATGAAACATCGACCCTCAAATTGTCATTGTGCGACTAAATGCCCGGGTACCTCAGATTTCCCATTTCACTTGACTACACAAACAAGTTTCATTTCCCATCTGCTGGAAATCTTTTCATTTTTACGACTTCCATTGTATGTATGCTTGTGCATCAAGTCATACATATTAATGTATGTATATCTATGTACGTACCTGTGTATGTAAATATGCATGTATGTATGTATTTTCATGTGTGTGTGTTTGTGTGTGTGTGTGTTTGATGTGTCAGCGAGAAAGTAAGGGATTGTCAACACTCCACACATACTTTATTGGTCAGTTTTCAAGGTTAAACTATAAAGTTGTGTTGTCAACAGTATTGTTGTACATTATTTTATAAGACCCAGCAATCTCATGAACTTAAGGTCAATGAAACAAAGAAAACATTTGTAAATAATAATAATAATAATAATAATAATAATAATATTTTTTATTTTTTTATTTATTTATTTATTTATTTTTTTATTTATATAGAAAGGATTGAGGTAACTCCTCCTGAAGATATAGAGTCAAAATTTAAAGAAGAGTGCCATTTGCTATCTCGTGAACAATATTTCGACATCTTGCGTGTCTTCCACTGGTTCAAAAAATAAATTTGTCAATCTACTTCATTTTCGTTTATATAGAAAGGATTGAGGTAACTCCTCCTGAAGATATAGAGTCCGACTGAAGATATAGAGTCCGAGGCCGACTGAATAAGTACCAGTTACGCACTAGAGTCGATGTAATCGACTACCCCCTCCCCTAAATTTCAGTTCTTGTCCTTTCAGTAGAATGGATTATTAATATATTTGTAATTAAAGTGGTGAATTGGCAGAATCGTTAGCTCGCCGAACAAAATGCTTAGCGGTATTTCGTCTGCCACTACGTTCTGAGTTCAAATTCTGCTGAAGTCGATATTGCCTTTCATCCTTTCGGGGTCGAAAAAACAAGTACCAGTTGAACACTGGGGATCGAAGGAATCAACTTACCCCCTCTCCAAAATTTACTGCTCTTGTGGCAAAATTTGAAACCGTTATTATTATTATTATTGTTCAGTAGTTTTATTTTTATAACGTGCTTTTACTTCACTACCGAGCGCAGCTCTGTGTACCTTGGGTATGTGCTGTGGTTTGCTGTGATGCTCTTATGGTTACTGTATTGAAAGTGTTTTGCGTAGGATGTGTGCAGTGCCCAGTAGTGCAATTTTCTGTATGTTATATATATTTGTGAGTCCTGGTGTTTTTGTTATGTATTTGTCTGAATATTTTTTTATTATACCCAAGGCACCTACTATGATAGGAATTGTTTCTGTTTTTAGATTCCACATTGGAGTTACCTCTATTTCTAGGTCTTTGTATTTTGAAAGTTTTTTCCATTTCTTTTAGGGAAACGTTGTCATCTGCTGGTATTGATACATCAATTAGAAAGCAGTTTTTTTCTTCATGATCTTTGACAACTATATCTGGTCTATTTTCTTAATTTCTCTATCTGTGTGTATTGGCATATCCCAGAGTATGGTTGCTTTCTCGTTTTCTGTGACCTTTTCTGGCGTGTGTTTATACCATCTTTTATCTGTTGTTATTCCATAGTGTTGGCATAGCTTCCAGTGTATATAGGTCCCAGCTCTGTCGTGTCTGTGAATATACTGCTTCTTAGCCAGGACTGGGCAGCCAGAGATAATATGATTTATTGTTTCTTGTCCATCCCCACATATTCTACAGTTACTTGTTATGTTTCTTTTCATTATATGTTTTTGGTAATTTCTGGTTGGGAGGCTTTGGTCTTGTGCAGCAATTAAAAATCCTTCAGTCTCTGCTTTGAGTCCTGAGCTTCTCAACCATTGCTGGGATTTTTCTCTGTCTATTTCTTTGGCATTTAGTTTAGCCCAGTATTTACCATGTAGGGGCTTTTCTTGCCATCGTTTTATCATGGTCCGATGCTGTTCTAGTTTATTATTATTATTATTATTATTATTATTATTATTATTATTATTATTATTATTATCATTATCATTATTATTACTACCATGATTCTTCTTCTTCTTCTTCTTCTTCTTCTTCTTCTTCTTCTTCTTCTTATTATTATTATTATTATTATTATTATTATTATTATTATTATTATTATTATTTTATGTTTGACTTTTGTTTTGCATTTGTACAAGTTGGATCCAAGTCTCACCCAGAGACCTCAAGAGACAACAAGTTAGAAGTTCATGTAGGTGTTATGCCTAGGGTACCATATATTTGGATTTGTACAGTTTTGTTCAAGTGAATGTTTAAGAAACCATAAGAAAATTATGTTTGCTTTAAAATTTGAGATCACATAGACAGTATTTTACGTAGGATATGGGCAGTTCCCATGAGCACTATCTTTTGGACTTCAGCCATTTTGGGGTTTCCTGGTATCTGAGCTAGGTAGTAATCAGCCCGTTTCGCTGTCATTCCCAGGGCACCTATGACAATAGGTATTGTTTTCGTCTTCAGATTCCACATTTTGCTAATTTCTATTTCAAGATCTTTATATTTGCTCAGTTTTTGGTAGGTCTTGACAGATACGTTTATATCAATTGGGACAGTCATATCAATGAGGAGGCATGATTTTTGTCTGAAGTCTTTCAGTATGATGTCTGGCCTATTTGCGTCTATCTTTCTGTCAGTTTGAATGGTGAAGTTCCAGAGGAGTGCAATGTGATCATTTTCAAGTACTGGGGGTGGTTTGTGTTCCCACCAGTTTTTATCATGGGGCAAGTCCAGGTTTTTGCATATTACCCAGTGAATATATTGTGCAGCTCTATCATGCCTGTTGAGATACTCTGTAGGCGCAAGCAGACTGCACATGGAGACAACATGATCGATGGTCTCATTTTGTTGTTGGCATATACGACATAATGGGGAGCTGCCGTTCTTTAATATGTTGGCCTGGTAGTTCTTTGTAGGTAGGCATTGATCTTGGGCTGCTATGATAAACCCCTCTGTTTCTGATTTCAATCCAGAGGCCATTAACCATTGGTGGGTAAGGGCTTTGTCAATATCTGCATTATTCGCTCTCTTTGGGTATTTGCCATTGAGAGGTTTTCCATGCCATTTTTCAGTCATAATAGCTAAGGCAGCAATTTTAGCACGGGTTTTCAAGCGCTTAGCTTTTTCTGTAGGTGTTTCTAGTTCGTCTAATTCTTGAATTTGTTGCAATTGGAATTCACTTAGATATTCCTTTGCCTGTTTTGTTACTGAGTAAGATGCTTTCTTGCTTTCATATTTTAAGACAAGTTTTAGCATCCAGTCCTCAGAGTTTTTCATATAGGTGTCTAGGCCAATTGTGGCTACCTTCATTGATAATGCCAGCTGTAGTAGTCCTCGACCTCCCTCTTTTCTTGGCAGATAAAGACGTTCTATATCTGCCTTAGGGTGGTGCATTCTATGCATTGTCAACAGTTTTCGTATTTTTCTGTCAACATTACATATTTCAGTAATTGACCAGTTAACGATGTTGAAACTGTAAGTCACGACTGGTATGGCTAGAGCATTGATCGCTTCGATCCTGTTTCTCGCGTTCAGCTCTGTCTTCAGTATTGCTCTCACCCTGCGATAACATTCTCTTCTGATCCTTTCCCTCATCACTGAGTGCTTGATATTGTCCCCTTCAATTACCCCTAGGTATTTGTAGCTCTCCGCTGGTTCTAACTCTTTTATGACATTTTGCTGGTCAAGGTTCACATTAGATGTATTTGTCATTTTTCCTTTGATAAAGATAGCTTTTGCACATTTATCAAGGCCAAATTGCATCCTGATGTCATCACTGAATTGTTTAACAATCGCTAGTAGGCCTTTGAGTTGTTGGTCATTTTTTGCAAAGAGCTTTAAATCATCCATGTAAATGAGATGATTTATATTTTTATCAAATATTTTATAACCATACTGTGCATCATTGAGCAATTTTGAGAGCGGTATTAGGGCTAGACAGAAGAGGAGTGGTGATAGTGAGTCACCCTGGAAAATGCCACATGAAATTCTTACATCTCCAGCATTTAGAGATTCATTGTCATTGTTCAACATCAGTGTGGTTCTCCATGATCTCATACTTACAGATAAAAAGTTTCGCAGAGTAGGAGCTATTTTATACATTTCCAGACATTTCCTAATCCAGCTATGTGGTAGGCTATCAAAGGCCTTTTTATAGTCTATCCAGGCTATTGACAAGTTTTTGTGTCGCTTGTGACAATCTTCTAAGATCATCTTATTGATGAGTAGCTGATCTTTACAACCATGCTTATTGATGAGTAGCTGATCTTTACAACCATAAACTTATTATTATTATTATTATTATTATTATTATTATTATTATTATTATTATTATTATTATTATTATTATTATTATTATTATTATTATTATTATTATTATTATTATTATTATTATTATTATTATTATTATTATTATTATTATTATTATTATTATTATTATTATTATTATTATTATTTTTTAAGGCGGTGAGCTGGCCGAATCGTTAGGACACCGAGCAAAATGTTTAGCGGCGTCCGACCTGCGTTCTGAGTTCAAATTCCACCGAGGATGATTTTGCTTTTGCTTTTCATCCTTTCGGAGTCGATAAGATAAGTACCTGTCGAGCACTGGTTTGATGTAATTGATTGCCCCAAAATTGTGCTTATTGTGGAAAGTATTATTATTATTATTATTATTATTATTATTATTATTATTATTATTATTATTATTATTATTATTATTAATTAAAAAGGATTGACGTAACTCTTCACAAAGGTAAGCAGTCAAGACGAAGAGCACGGTTCGATTGTTATAAAATTGAAACTTAAAGATTGATGACGTCATTCCAGCAGCGTGTGGACGCTGGTTGCTCTCGTTCATACTTTAAATTTAAATTTCTATAATTTTGAATTTTTTTCATAAGAGACATAAATATATGGTTTATGCCTGTGTTAAGATATCTGCTCCGCTTCTGAAATGGGCAAAGATCAAGCTACCCCACCGCCTACACCACCTTTAACGAGGTGGTGTAGGCGGTGTACCTTTGTCTAGTGACTATGCTCGAAAGGTTGTGCGGCGGACGAGGCTGAAAGGAGTAAAAACAGACACCTTCAGTCGAGCCTTCATCAACGCAGCTCTGTAACCTTGGGTATGTGCTGTGGTTTGTTCTTATTATCTCTAAATTCACTGTATTTGGGTGTTTGCTGTGGTGCTCTTATTTTCACTTTATTGAAAGTGTTATACGTAGGATGTGTGCAGTACCTAGTAGTGCTATTTTCTGTATGTTATATAGACTTATATGTCCTGGTGTTTTTGTTCTGTATTTGTCTGAATGTTTTTTGTCCTACCTAATGCTCCTACTATGATAGGAATTGTTTTAATTTTTAGGCTCTACATTCGAGTTACCTCTATTTCCAGATCTTTGTACTGTGAAAGTTTCTCCGTTTCTTTTAGAGAAACATTGTCATCTGTTGGGAGTAATACATCGATTAGAAAGCATTATTTTTCTTGGTGATCTCTGACAACTATACCCGGCTTATTGGCTTTAATTATTATTATTATTATTATTATTATTATTATTATTATTATTATTATTATTATTATGATCATCATCATCATCATCATCATCATTATTATCATTATTGAGTGAGAGAGCAGGGCATGCCATGAAAGTGACACTGGGGTAAAATATACAAAGCCCAGTATACCCATCATGACTACTCGTCTAATAAAGGTACACCAGGCACATGTATCACAAGAAATACATTGCAACCGACATGCTTGCATCTAGACTGGCCCTGGAATAATTCTTCAATGCTAAGCACAAAAGATGCATTCTCGGAGCTAAGGCTCGGACTCCAAGAAACGACGGAACGAAAGCCGCTAGACGGGCCAGAGTGGAAGAAGCGCAGAGTAACAGATAAACCACAAATCGGTCTTTGGTAGATCAAAATACGTACACGGTACTCTAGCCCGAGCAGATGTGTGTGACATTTCAGCAGCACTTCGGACGAATGGCACTCGAGAACGCAAAATAGACTTCTGTGCATGCCACGACGGCATGTCATGATTCTCGGCAAAAGGCCAATAGTAACTACGAAAATGCGGAACGCGATAATGTACTGCACGGAGGGAAAATCGCCTGATATGGATGGTCTACCCTACAAGATTTACTTTTCTATGCTATACTTGTTTGGCGGCTTCTTATCATACCTCTACCATAACTGGCAGCAAAACTGGGTAATTCTTACTCCTTCGAGTCGAACGGTGGAATTGCTAAGAAAGGACCCTAACAAGGGGAATCAAATACAAAATTTTATGCTCATAACGCTGTTGAGCCTAGATTTCGAAAATTTTGACCAAAATGATAGCAAAGAGATGAGCGCGTGTCGTCGAGAAACTGATTGCTGATGAACAAACATGCACCATGCTAAGAAGAATTATCCACGACAACCGCCACTTCATGCGATATATCATAGTCAGGGTGGGTAATAAAGCTGGCATGGGTGGCCGATCAGTTTGGATTAATCAAAAGCCTTCGATAGGATCCACCACCAATACTTGGAGACCGTTTTTACGGCGGCTGGTTTCGGTCCCGTTTTCCTTGGCTGGATTGCTGCATTGTACACTGACTCTTGCTCAGTAGTTCGGGTGAATGGTTACCTATCGGAACCACTCATCATCAGGTGCTCGGCCCGTTAATGGCGTCCCCTTTCGTCTCTCTTATTTGTCCTGGCTCCAGAGCCGCTGCTACAAAAATTGAAGGCGTTGAGACACATATCTTGGGAACTAGGACGCGACAGAATATGCGAGTGATGACACTGTCATGTTAGCGAACACCAGGTACATAAACCTGGTTCGCACTATACTAAAAGAATACGAGGCTGTGACAAAAGCAAAACTACCACAATAGTTCAAGAGATGGTAATACATGTGCATGCATCAGATCGCTAGCCACTACACATGCTTTTTTTTCTCTCCTTGTTTCTTTCTGTATGCCATTCTGTGGAAGAGCGTAGTCTCGAAACGTTAAAGACTTTTTCACTTCCCGAGCGTTATACTAATACATTGTTTCCTACACCACCTGTCTTCATCTTTTGCTTTTGTTTGTGAATTCTCCCTTTACATATATATATACATACACACACACACACACACACACACACACACACACACACACACACACACACACACACACACACATATATATATATATATATATATATATATATATAAAAATTCTGTACAACTCTTCTACTCATCCCTCTTTACACTTTCTGCGTTCTCTCCATTTCTCTTTTTTCCGCTCCCCCTCTCTCACATTTCTTTGTCTTCCCTTAATTCTCACCTTCCCTCATCTTTTATCTCACTCTATCCCTCTCCTTTCATTTTCTCTCTTCCTCGTCCCTCCCTAATTCTTCAATCTCACTGCCCCTATTTCTCTCCTCTCCTTCCACGTGACCGGTGTTCCGCCAAGCCTGAGCTTTCTTTCTTAGTTTGACTACCATCCGTGTAGCATCTATATTCCTTCCCATGATTATTATCTCTTATGTCCCTGCTGTAAGGCTTCACTTCCACACACGCCAGTTTAATTTAATTTGTCCTTAGTCGAAAGGCACCTGTCGTTAATGTACTGTTGTATGTATTTGTAATTGTGTATCATTCTCCGTTTTTTTTTTCGTCCTTGTTTTCGTATACATTAGTTTGCTTTTATTCCAAAGAGTCTAGTGCTCTTAGCTTAGATTTTCTTGAAGCCGGACAGATTGGAGCAGTTTGGAGTGTAACCGGCCGAGACTGCAACGACGATCTGGAACTCGACTGAGGAAAGAAAACTCCGAATGACCGTCCTTGTTTTTTCCTGTCCTTTTTTTTGTATCGTCTTACTGTCCGGATGTTTTTTGTCACCTGTTATACGTTCTTGTGTTTTTGTTCCATTTTTTGTTTCCTAGGAGCGGCTGTGTGGTAAGTAGCTTGCTTACCAACCACATGGTTTCGGGTTCATTCCCACTGCGTGGCATCTTGGGCAAGTGTCTTCTACTATAGTCTCGGGCCTTGTGAGTGGATTTGGTAGACGGAAACTGAAAGAAGCTCGTCGTATATATGTATATCTATATATGTATGTGTGTGTATATGTTTGTGTGTCTGTGTTTGTCCCACCAACTTCGCTTGACAACCGATGCTGGTGTGTTTATGCCCCCGTAAATTAGCGGTTCGGCAAAAGAGACCGATAGAATAAGTACTAGGCATCCAAAGAATAAGTAAGTCATGGGGTCGATTTGCCCGACTAAAGGCAGTGCTCCAGCATGGCCGCAGTCAAATGACTGAAACAAGTAAAAGAGTATATGTATACACACACACACACACACAGACACATACACACACACACACAGACACACACACACACACACACACACACACACACACACACACACACACACATATATATATATATAAATACATGCATACATACATATAGACGAGGGCGAAGGCTTAGTGGCCAGGGTGTTGCACTCACGATCTAGCAGTCATGATCTCGATTCCCAGAACAGGTGGTCAGTTGTGTTCCTGAGCAAAATCCTTCATCTCACGTTGCTCTGTGATCACTTCGACACTTGATGTGTGGATCTATTTAGACAACATCGATTTGATGGAGAGAGCGAGCTAATGTGCGGCACGAACATTTGATCACTATAAACAAATCATTCGTGTGCAGGTCGTTCGGCAAAGTCGAACATTCATACCTCGTCTTCGACGGGAGAATCCATCATGTATATATATATATATATATATATATATATACATACATATATATGTGTGTGTGTGTGTTGTTGATATTCATTTCATTTGTTTTAGCTGAATGCGCAGAACTAATTTGAAATAAAGTGTATTGCCTTGCTTAAGGACGCAATGTCACTCCATTCCACGACCTCTCCATTAATAGAGTGGGAGAGAGTGAGAGAAGGGTAAGGAGGGAGTAAATAAAAGAAAGATAAAGATAGAGGGCTAGAGATAAAAAAAAGGCTGAGTAAACGATGAGGTAACTGTAAAATACGTCATGTAATTATAATTTATTTTCTCTGTCCTATTTAAGGTATGTATATTTAATGTTATCTTATTGTTTTTTTAACACTATGTTATAAGCCAAACCAATCCCCTGACTACGTTATGTTCAGCATATTTAGTATATCTAACATACTAAAATTACATCCGCTAATTTGTAACGTACTTAACAGATAACCTTCACACGTCAACATTTAATTATGATTGGGTAATCTACTGATAACGATGTGTTAGTATCAATCATCGACTTATGACGTGGCTGAGCTGTATAGCTTGTTTGAATATATGGATATGTGTATTTTGGTCTGTGTCTGTGGTTAGGCGTGTGCGTTTGTGTAGGTAGGTGCTTGCCTATATATATGCATATGCGTATTATGTTCATACGTATGGATATATATGTATAAATGTATATGCACAGGTATGTGTCTATGTATTTTTGAGTATGTATATGTGTCTATGTGTGTATGCTGGTTGATATATATGTGTGTGTTTTACGTGTGTATATATGTATATGCATGCATATAAATACATAGATAGACACAAGCAAACGCTCCCGTCCTTTGGACAGTGTAATTTATTATAATGGCACACTCCTTTGGACAGTTTAATTTGAATTAGCCCGCAGTTAAAAGTCGTTTCAAGTTGATAGTCGTAAAATGTATAATTACCAATTTTGTTAGCAGTTTAATATATGGCATTAAGCAACCTAGGTAATGAATAAAGTTTTTTGAAAACAAATTTAGCAGTTAGTAATTAATGAAAGTCCATGAAATGCAATCGCAGTTGCAGTAGACATAGGAACCCTATATCTTACTTGAAGCGTTTTGTAGTATGTAGTTATGTTACTCGTAATACCTGACCGCATTGAAGCTTTTTTTTCACTGGAAGTCATGCATGATAAAAGGCCCACCGCCTAACCAATGGCTTTGATGTGCTCCTTTAAGTTTGCATTGGTTTGAATTCGCATTGCCCTTTCTTCATCCGTTTCTGAAGCCCTTGCAGAGGACATTAAAGCACCCTTGAAAGCCTGACGATTTCTGCGCTATGCTGGTGATTCTGCAGCCTCTGCAGCATTAGTAGTGACAGTATTACGCTTCCTTCGAGTGATGCGCCGTGCTGGTGACTCTGCCGCATGTACGGCAGCAGCAGTTTTACTATTACGTGCCCTCCGGGTTGAGCGTTGTTGTGGTGACTGTGAAGCCCTTGCAGCAGCAGTAATTACAGCATTGCGCTTCCTTCGGGTTGTGCGCTCTTGTGGAGAGTCTGCAGTCGTTGCAGCTGAAGCATTTTTGGCAAGACGCGCCAAACGGATAGTCCGTTGTGGAGCTGACTTGGTAGCCCTTGCAGCTGAAGCATTTTTGAAAAGACACACCAACAGTTGCAGCGTGATGGGCTCGGCGGTCCACAAGATGTTCTTCAGACTTTCAAGTCTTAATGGTTGCAAAAGTTGCAGGTACGTGTACTGCTAGGACAGTCTGTGGGACCTCTGGTCTTGAGTTTCGTTATCCCAATATCTTCTGGTATCGGCAGTGAATGGGCATTGTAAAAACTGTATAACTGTCACAACTTTGTATGAGTAAAAGCAGAGAATATATATCATATGGTTCAATTTCTGGAGGCATTTACGAAATAATTAAAAGTTGATTTAAATTGTGTGGCTGCCTGAAGGAAGTGCTAATGTACAAATATCGGTGGTTTGTAGTGAATGGACATTGTAAAATCTGTAGTAGAAGACGAAGTGAAAGTAGCATAACTACGTCATCAAAAGTAATATCACTTGAAGCAACGATCGTTGTTTTTTTGTTATTTACCCATGAGAATGTTTTTTCATCCCCTAGGACCAGCATTACTCATTATATGGAAAATTTGAAGAATCTATGACCATCTCTGGAACATAAGAGATGTATGTCCCTAGCGTTAACGAAATTGGATGAAAAATAATGGAAACATCTTAAAATTTCAAACAAATTTATTTTAGTACGGGATAGGACCGCCCTTGGCAGTAATTACAACTTGAATTCTACGAAGTATGCGCTCGTACAAAGTTTGAATTTTTGTCCATTCTTAAGCTAAAACAGTCTCCAGTTCTTGTAGTAATGATGGTGGAGGATATCAACTCCTTACTTGTTTTTCTAAACTGCACCATGAATGTTCAATAATATTGAGATCTGGGGACTGTGGTGGCCAGATAAGATGTTCAACTTCACTAGAATGCTCCTCGTGCCAATCAGTAACAACTTTAGCTGTGTGAATTGGTGCATTATCATCCTGAAAGATAGTGTTTCCCTCTTGAAACAGTTCTGCAACCATAGGATGGTTCCACATGATTCCACGTTCAGTCCCACTGCGTGGTACCTTGGGCAAATGTCTTCTATTATAGCCTCAGGCCGACCAAAAGCTTGAGAGTGGATTTGGTAGACGGAAACTGAAAGAAGCCCGTCGTGTATATATATATATATATATATATATATATATATATATGTATATATATATATATATATGAATGTATGCATTTGAATGACTGTGTATACAGTATAAAATATATGTTAGTTGTTTGATAATTATCTGACGCAGGGTACAGTACAGATTAGATAACACAATGCAGAACATCATCATTTGGCACACTGTATGGTACTTAATTTCCGACACAATGCAGTAGATTTATACGTCCAACATGTACTATTTTCAAATTCGTCCAACGCAAATAATGATAATAATCCTTTCTACTATAGGCACAAGGCCTGAAATTTGGAGGAGGTGGATAGTCGATCACATCGACCCCAGTGTTTCACTGGTACTTAATTTTTCGACTCCGAAACGATCAAAGACAAAGTCGACCTTACCGGAATTTGAACCCAAAATGTAACCACGCGTGAAATATCGCTAAGCATTTCGTCTAGCTTGCTAACGATTCTGCCAGCTCGCCGCCTTCATAATAATCCTTTCTACAAAAGGTAGAAGTCCTGAAATTTGGAGAAAGAGGTTAGTCGATTACATCGACTCCAGTATTACAGTGGTACATAATTTATCGACACGTAAGCAATGAAATGTAATGTTAACGTCGGCGGAATTTGAATTCAGAACGTAAAATAATAATCCTTTCTACTATAAGCACAAGGCTTGAAATTTTGCGGGAGAGGACGAGTCGAGTAAATCGACCCCGAAGTGACGAAAGGTAAAAGTCGACCTCGGTGGAATTTGAACTCAGAACATATCGACGGAAGATATATCGCTAAGCATTTCTTTAGTGCGCTGGACGAAATGCTTAGCGGTATTTCGCCCGTCGCTAGGTTCTCAGTTCAAATTCCGCCGAGGTCGACTTTGGTTTTCATCATTTCGGCGTCGATAAAATAAGTACTATTGAACACTGAAGTCTGTGTAATCAACTCACCTCTTCTCTCCAAATTTTACCCTTGTGGCAAAATTTGAAACCAATAATAATAGTAATAATAATAATAAGAAGAAGAAACTGTTTCAGGAACAGGGCAAATACACGTAACAATGATATCAGATGCAGAGGAAGGTAAGGCATTCTAGAGAGGGATTTTGAACCAGCCTGTAGAACATAATGATGAAGCGGAGTGGCTGCATGAAGTCCAAGATAGGTTAAGAAATATAGAAATCCAAGAAGACATAAAGATAACTACAGACATGATAGAAAAGCAGTTAAAAAAATTCCCAAATTGGAAGAGCCCAGGACCGGATGGGGCCCAAGAGTATTGGATGAAAAAGCTGAGAGAGCTCCATGAAAGAATTAGCACAACAGCTAGATGAGTGCTTGCAGGAAGGCGTAGTACCCATCTAGATGACAAATAGAAGATATTGTTATGTGTCAAGGATCCTGAGAAAGGAAATGCTGCATCCAACTTTAGACCAGTAATATGTTTTCTTCCAATGTGGAAACTAATACCGGGTGCTTTGGTCAGTGAACTGTACAGATACTTGGAAAAAACTGGGCTACTACCCACTGAACAGAAAGGGTGCCGAAATAATAGCAGGGAACGAAGGATAAACTCTTAATTGATAATCTAATTATCAGGAACTGCAAGACATTCAAACTTGAGCATAGCATGGGTTGACTATCGCAAAGCATACGATATGATACTACACTCCTGGATAATATGAACAATGGAAATGTATGGAGCGTCAGAGAATATGAGAAACCTTATATGGAATAGCATGAAATAATGGAGAACGGAATTGACAGCAGGGAAGCAAGTACTAGAAGAGTTGAAAATCAAGAGAGAAATCTTCCATGGGATGATCCCTTTGAGTAAAAGCAAAGTTGGGGTATGATTTGGAAAAAGGTAAGGGAAAACTAAATCACTTGCTATTCATGGACGACCTGAAGCTATTCACAAAAACTGAGGCAAAACTGGATAGCCTAGTCCAGTCTGTGCAGATTTTCTCCAATGATATTAAGATGGAATCGGACTCTTAAAATGTGCTACGATGGTGATGAGACGAGGAAAGCTTGCCAGGACAGAAGGCATATGGTTGTCAAGTGGTGAAATGATGAAGACAATTCAACCTCAATCCAACTATAAATACCTGAGAATACTTGAGTCAGATGGAATCAAACACCACGACATGAAGAAAAAGCCAAAGAAGAATACCTGCAATGAGTGAGAAAAATATTGGCTTCAAAGCTGAATACCAGAAACATAAGTTCGGCAATAAACTCGCTCGTAGTCGCAGTAGTTCAGCATGGCGCTAGAATCCTGAAGTGGACAGAGGAGGAGCTAAAGGAGATGATCAGGAAGACAAAAAAGCTCCTAACTATGCATGGAGTCCATCATCCACGTACAAACACTGATAGCCTATACATGAAGAGAGCAAATGGAGGAAGGGGACTGATATAAGTGTGGAAGACTGCGTGCGTATCGAACTCGAGAGGTTAATGAAATACCTAGACCAAAGTAAGGAAACCTTGCTAGCGACAGTTAGGAACGAGGAAGTATTGAGAGTAGAGAAAAAAAGGAAAAACAAAGGAAGATATACAAAAAGGACACGAAAAAGAATTACGCAAGAAAGGACTACACAATCAGTTCCATGTAGCCACAACAGAAGTTGCTGGAGAAAATAGAATTCTACCAAGAATTTGTCAAAGATAAAGTAAATATCAATGCAGCACCGACAGCAGAAGTGTAAATATTTTGGAAAGAAATATCGTCGGTGAAGGAACAACCCCAGAAACGATCTATCAAAATAACAAACACTGTCATCTGAACAATTCTAGACTCCTATAACAAAGGATGAGGTCACCTAGACACTGCAAAACTAAGAAAACAGGAATGCATAAAACGCTGGTTGAGAAATTCAACGAGATACTAGGAAAGCCATAGATAACACCTGAATGGCTCATGGAAGGGAAAACTATCCTAGTTCCCAAATCCACTTGAACAGCACCGATAACTTGTCTCTTTACAATTTACAATGTCTTTACTGCAATTATATCGCAGAGAATGGGCAGGCATCTGGAAGAAAATAAGTTGTTTTCAGAAGAGCAGAAAGGATACCGCAAGTAAAGATCAGCTATTGATTAATAAAGACATAACTGAAGACAGCCGAAGGGAAAAGATGAGTCTAAGCATGGCTTGGATCGATTATCGAAAGCGAAAGGCTTTTGATAGTTTTCTCCACACATGAATCCTACAAACACTAGCCATGATCAAACTAGCAACAATAATCATAAAATATATAAAACATCCCATGAATAAATGGCAAAAAAGGCTACAGCTCAAGACAAAAGTGGGACTCATAATAACCAAAGCGATCCTCATTAGAAGAGGGATATTCCAGGGAGACACATTCCCTTCACTTCTTTTCAGCTTGGTACTGAACCTTTATCTGACATACTGAACAGAACTGGATGTGGATACAACTGTTACGGCAAGAGAACCAAACACCACTTGTATGCAGATGATCTAAAACTGTATACTGCAAATGACAAGCAGCTGAAAATATTACAACAATCAGTGCATAAATTTTCCAAAAAAATAAACATGAACTTTGGTTTAGAATAATGTGCTAAAGCAACCTTGAAAAGTGGAAAAATAGTTAAGAGTAACAATATGACGCTAGATAAAGCAAATGAAATATGAGAATTAGACCAAAGCCAGGCATACCAATACTTAGCAATCAATGAACTAGATATGATACGACGCACAAAAATGAAAGAGAAGATAAGAAAGGACGAGTTAGATTAATATTAAAAACTGGGCTGAACGCGAAAGACGAGATAATAGGTATCAATCTTCTAGCTGTCTCTGTTATAAGTTACAGCTACAATATTGAAAACTGGACTTTAATGGACTAATCAAAGTAGATAGGAAAAGAATGAAAATAATAACAAAATTTAGGATGCACCACGCAAAATCTGGCATAGAAAAGCTATATAATCAACGCATTTAATTCTGTATCTTACAATACATCTCAACGCTTCTAAAAAAAAAGGACAAACTTTGTTTACTTCCATCGTAAAGTTGAATTTTCATAATAATAATAATAATAATAATAATAATAATAATAATAATAATAATAATAATAATAGCTCTTAGACTTGCCTAAAACCACTACAAGTTGTGGCGATATGATCAGGTAGCTAAAGTGCTACATTGGAAAATGTGCAAAAAGTGGGGGCTAGAGAGAGACAAGACGTTGTATGAACACAAACCGTAGAAAGTAGCAGAGTCGGAGACTAGCAAAATTCTCTGGGATTTGCTAATGCAAACAGATCAGGTGCTAGACCATAACAGACCGGACCTAGTGGTGGTCGACAAGACGCACCACATGTGCTATATAGTTGATGCTACATGCCCTTTGACCAACAAAACCTGTGATAAAAAGGAATAATAATAATAACAATGATGATGCAGGCTCTGGTTCTCATGGTTTCTGATCTTAACTGATTGGAAGTGCTATCATGTACATGTTTTGTCTTGGTATAAAAGTGAGGCTACAGCAAATACCACAGAATTGCTTGTCAGTTGTTTGACCTCTACCAGTTGAGCATGTCTCATCGTGGTTGATGATATGTGTACTTCTGAGCATGAACAGAAATAGTGGGGGAGCATCATAGCCATGTGTTAAGAGGAATCCTTTGGGGTCTGGATAAATTCACCTCTGGAAATGTAGGTGTTTTGTTCACCATCCTGAAGCAGCCCTTGTTCAGGGACCTTTTGAGTGGGATAGGCTACTAAACCCGAAGAAAATTCTAACTGGGTCCGTCCTGGAAGGTCATGGGATATTTATCTTGATACGAGATCCCCCTGTCGCGTACATATAGTTGTGATGCATATGCCTGGTGTACCCTTATCAGACGGGTAGCCATCATGGGTATATGGAGCTTCGTATATTTTATCCCATTGTCACTTTGATGGCTGCACTGCTCTCTCAATCAGCAGCAACAACAACAACAACGACAACAATAATAATAATAATGATGATAGCGATAACATAAAGAGAATTCACCATAAATCCTTGATTCAATTTCTCCAAGACAGCATCCTAGATTTGTCTATGGAACATTCATCGTTGCAATGAGTACAGACTCCAATATCCAACCAAACACCCACCCACAAGGCTTTATGTTAACTGTAATTTGATCTCTGAATATATAAATAACAAATAAATAAAAGAAAATGTCAGAAATATTTTTTCTTTCAATCAGAATGAGAAGACGCCATTACAAGTGGAAGGCTGTTTTAAACCAACCATACTTGTAAGATCGTGTCAATGAAAAAACGTGATTTTCGAAAAGTTACATACACACATGTGTATGTGCATATATGTACACTTTTGTACACGCATGTATAAATCTTATGCATGCACATATGTATAAGTAATATCTATTACAAGTATTTGATACGTTAACAAAGTAGTTGAATTCTTTATGACAAACTTTCATCTAATTTTTTCTTTGCATCTCATATTAATGGAGTCTCGAAGGTGACTTAGCTTAAAAAGAAAATTAACGCATTAAAAATTTTTTGGACAGAAAATATAATTATTAAAATAGTGTAAAATAAAATATGATAAATTAGATATTTTCTAGACGTTTCCTGAAAATATGGTCGAATTAAAATGTTTTTTACCACTTCTTTATAAGATAGCAGTAACAGCTGAACTTAGCAGATGCTCACAGTTCTGCAGAAATGTCATTCATTTGAAGTTCCAAAAGCATGGTACATACGAAGGAAATATTTCAATCAGCCTAATTAAATGGAAAGGATAAAGACGAATGGTATTTCCTCGAATTATTGGATCCTTAAGTGCGCAAGAGTAACAGACGAATTCGGTTAAAGCAACACAGCAAAGTAATCGAATATAAACAAAAGATATATATATATATATATATATATATATATATATATATATATATATATATATATATATATATATATATATATATATATAAATGGATGCATGTATATATGTATGTATGTATGTATATATGTGTGTATATATATATATGTATGCGTGTGTGTGTGTGTATATACAGGGTGTTTCAACAAATTAGATATCATTTGAGATGTAAATATCACAGAAACTACATACCCAAAGCAAATGAAACTAAACAGGCTTAATGTTAAGCAACGTAAGATTTATTCCTCCAAATATGTATGAGAAATTCAAAGGTATGTAGATTCCATGAACGATTTCACAAATGTTCAATAAGCGCACCAGCTGAAAGACAGCACACGTCAAGTCGGTAGTTCAGCTCCTCCCAAACACGCTGCAGCATGTCTTGGGTAACAGTCTTCAATGCGATAGTGATTATCTGCTCGAATTTCGCTAGGTTTGCAGGAAGAGGGGGCGCATAGCTCTTCACATAGCCCCATGTGCAGCTTGTAGGGTTTCATTAGCAAGCAGTTCCTCAGGACGTGCCAAACTGTCGTTGGAGGAATCTGGTTTCCAGAATTGTTCTTCTTATGGACTTGGTGCTTCGCAAGAGTTTTTCGCGAACCCGCTCGACTGTTTCTTCTGATGTTAGTGGTCGTCCAGATCTTTTTTCCCTGCTCAGACAGCATTCCTCTTTAAATTCCTTCTGCTAAGTCCAAATCTGCATTGCTCCAACACACAAAATGCCTTTTCTCTTCCAATGAATGCCATTTCTATACCTGAAAAGACAAACATACCAACGATTAAACAAAATATTGACCTGTTTCTACACATGCTGATAAAATTTGAAGTGATTTGAACAAAAACTGGCAAAGTTATTAAACTGCGAAATGTTATCCATTGTTTTGAAACACACTGTGTGTGTATATATATATATATATATATATATATATATATATATATATATATATATATATATCTCATATCCTCCTAGTGGTTTCCCTCCCCTCACACATCCACGACACTAACCATGCTCTTCATCTTTTCACCTCTTTCTCCTTCCCTCCTGGCCCCTCTAAACTTCTCTTCGCTCTTGATATCAAGATTCTATATACGGTGATCCCACACCACGAAGGACTTCTTGCCCTCAAACACTTCCTAGACCTTCGACCCAACACCCAACCTGACACGTCTACACTTCTCTGTCTGGCCGAACTTGTTCTCTCCCTCAACCGCTTCTCGTTCGGTGGGTAGTTTTACCAACAGAACTCGGGACTGCCATGTTATGTTGGCAAACAATCTTTACTCCAAAGTACTGTTGCTGAATATCTCACGTTGTGAGATTTAAAAGTAGTACTTTTCTAATTTATAAATCAGTGACCAGTTGTCACTTTGAAAACTATATATATTTCGAACGAGAATTTGGCAGCGCCACCTCTAGCCAAACAATTATTCTATGTTGATGAAAGGAAATAACCCAGAATTCGCGATACACAGATATTGTTTTGAGCTGAGTAGGGGTACAAGATTCCCTTGTTCGAAAATATAAGGATATAGATCATGTCGTATAACCAGGTGGAGATGATGTCTCCTGGGGGATAAATTACAGCAACATTAGTCCTGAACCAGGACTGCCATGTTATGTTGGCAAACAATCTTTACTACAAAGTACTCTTGATGAATATCTCACGTTATGATATTTAAAAATAGCAATTTTCTATACGGTCGTTATATTGATGACTGTATCGGTGCGACCTTGCTCTCCCGCGAACAACTAGACTCCTACCTCTCTTTTGTCCAATCCTTCCATCCTGCCTTCGAATTCTCCTGTACCATTTCCAACACTTCCATCGCCTTTCTCAACATTTTGGTTAACATACACAACTCCAGTCTCACTACCTCCATCCACTATAAACACATCGACGCACACTCGCACCTCAACTTCTCCTCCTCCAACCCTACCCACACCAAGCTCTCCATCCCCTACTCCCAATTCCTCCTTCTGCGCAGGCCCTGCAGTGACAACCATGACTTTGAGACTCAGTCTCAACTCATGGTCCACCACTTCATCCTTCGTGGATATCCCCTCAGCACTATCCACACTGCCCTTGCCAGAGCATGCTCCGTGGGCCGTGCTTCTGCTCTCTCTCCACGCACCCACTCCGCCGTCACCCGTCTCTCATTTCTCTCTTCTACCACTCCTCCACCCTGCCTCTCCAACGTATCATTCTCCGAGCCTTCTGACGACTCCAGTCCGTCTCATCCATTTCGCACATCATCTCCAGCCTATCTCTCACCTCCTTCAAACGAGCCCACAACCTATGTGACCTTCTGGTCTACAGTTTCTTCCCTAACCCCACCTCCTAACCTGGCTCATCCGCCTGCTCCCGCCCATGCTGCCACACTTGCCCCCACATCTCCTACACTACCATCGTCACTGATACCTATCGTCGTTACTATGATATCACTGACTCCTTTACATGTACTTCTAGCAACGGCATGTACTGCATCCCCTGCTCTTTCTGTCCTTCTCTGTATATCGGTCAAACGGGACACCGCTTGGCTGACCGGTTCGCGGAGCACCTACGAGACATTAGACTCAGCAACGACACTCTGGTCTCGCGCCATTTATGTTACAAACAAATACACACATACATAAATATATGCGTGTGTGTATGTATGTCTTTATGCATGTATGATGGACTCTCTCGACACTTCGACGTATGAGAGGTCGGTAAGACCGAACTGGAATTTCCTTTTTCCACCTTATAGCCGCCTCCGTGTGAATCTAAGCTGAAGACTTCCAGTAGCATCTTCTACCGGTATCCGACACAACTTTCCATATTGCCTGGGGCTTAGAAAAAGACTGTGGTTGTGTTATTGCCTGTGTCTTGGTTTGCTGAACAAGCAGTGCTATGAATATTACTATAGTGGGCGTCCTTTTGCCCAGTCTAGTCGGTGTAATCCTCATTTGCTCTGGTACTATTGGCGGTATTTGTGAATGATCTTTTTCTGGAAGCAATTCTGTGACATTCAAATATGCTAATATCAGAGCCACTAACAAGTGGTGCTACTGCTCCGGTACTCCGGGTCATAGTACACCTCAGAACACTAGAGGCTAAAAGGTTGTTCCGCACTCAGCAAGATTCTGTAACTCACAAAACAGGATCCAATCATCGAGTGAAGTTAAATCACACACACACACACACACACACACACACACACACACACACACACACACACACACACACACACGCACACACACACTCACACACACACACACGCACACACACACTCACACACACACACACACACGAACACATTCGAAAGAATGTCACAAACATGTTTAGATTCTTGGAACAAAATTTGATTATTCTCACAACTAACGGGTTTTAATTACATAAATTTCACTTTTAATTGCATAAATTTCACAACCGGAACGACCTATAACCGCATCCACAAGGAAACCAACTAAGCAGAATGACAAGCTTGACCACGGAAGAAAAACGTCATCAATTTTTCAACGAATCAAAAATCAGATCCGCTCGCAGAAAAAAAAAATTATAAATACATCTGATCCTTAAACATACCATTAGAAGCGAAAGGGACTATTCAAAGAAGATCTGAGAAACCGTAAACCCAATTCCCTTTTTTACTATTTTAATTCTCACACTTGTTTTTTTCGGTATGACATGTCGATTACCACTGAAATTAATGAACCTTGTACATTCTAACAAATTGATATGCAGTTTTAATTTCAAACTTACACCTTCTGTTTTGAACATGATAATTTATCAACATTGAAACTTTGAACGATGTTTTTCTAATTTAAAACTTTTACCATTGATAAACAAAAAGAATATTGTTGAAACTAGTTTGGTATATATGTAAATAAATGTATTTTAAACATTTACGAGCTTTTGAAATTTAAGTGCATTTTCAACAACACATTTTCCAATATATATATATATATATATATATATATATATATATATATATTTGTGAGGTGATAGCGATGTGCTAGAAATTTTCCAGCATTAAAGTGCTTATTATTTTCTTCAGCCCATTTGTATAATGCATTAAAGTCACGGAGTAAGTATGTGACACTGTCTGGTTTCTTTATTGCCTGTGATAATTTTTTTATCACCGGCGCAGCTAGTGACAGTGGCCGTGTGAATGACAATGGGCATGTCCGAGTGAGCAATTATGAATAGTAATGCCTCGAAGATAGTTCCCTGGAGGACGTGACACAGAATTTGTGTTCTCTGAGAGAAGGTATCATTAGCTGCATCTGCTTGACGTCTATCTTTTATAAAGTCATGCAGTCACTCTGCCAGTTTACTAACTATACGCACACACACACATATACATACATATATATATGTCGTAGGTAGAGCAGTTGGTGTCTTTCTCAAACGCGCCCACACTTAGTAATCCACAGGCTTACAATCGGGGAATTTAGGGGGCTAGAAACTTTGGCTGGTAAAGCAGAAATTCTCTGACAACCACTTCAGACTTTGTCAGAAGTATGCGAAGGAACCAAATCCTAGGACCATATATATGACCTCTCAGCAGCAATCTTCTCCAGGTAGGGATTGATTATAATCTGCACCGGCTGTATGTATGTCTGAATTGATCCTAAGATCCTGTTCATCAGTTGTGGGATAAAGTCCTGCGTGCGGAAGCAGTGAGAATGCCTGCTGCGTTCCCTCCCGCTGGCCGAAGTTCCGTTGCTGCTGTCTGTCATATTTTACAGTCTTTTCCATGTTCACAGAGCGTTGGGCAGCAATCATGATGCCAGCATTTTGATACCCGGCTCAAATTCTCTTCCAATATTCAGATGGCTACTGTTCTCCATGTCAGTTAACGTTTTCTAAACCACAAATCTAGTATTTACGCTCACCAAGGCCGTTGACTGTTCACCGATATGTCAAGCTGTCCCTGAAAAAAGGAGGCACAAAATATTGTCAGATTTAGTCTGAACACCCTGTATACAATCCATCATATTAATATGCGTAGAGGTAGCTCTGAAGACTTCTCTCTCAAAAACACTCCATCCACTACCAATGCACAAATATATTTATTAACATCTCTCTCTCTCTCTCTCTCTCTCTCTCTCTCTCTCTCTCTCTCTTTCAAGCACAGTCCTTTCACTCCCGACACACACATATTAAAACGCTTCACTCATTCATTCCTGGAAAGTGCTTCAATGCTTATTTTCAGAGTAAATAGAAAGCGAAACATTCCCTCTTACACGAACATAGAAGCAGGCAATCACTCAGCCATCAATGCGTACGCACATAATTTATATGTAAAAATCCTTTATCATATTCTTAAGCATCCGTGTTTTGTACTTAGAAACGCACACACACACACACACACACACAAATACACACACACTCACACACACAAATACACTCACCCCCACAACACCTACGCGCGCGCATGTGCTGGCGAAAGTACTTAATCTTATAGAAAACAAAAACGCACAAGGCTACACAGACAAATGTCTGTAATCTATCAATCTATCTGCGGCCATGTATATATATATAAATTTTATGATTTTATGCATACAAAAGTACACGCATTCATACATATATGTATAATCCCCACCCCATATATATACATACATACATACATACATACATACATACATGCATACATACATACATACATATATATATATATATATATATATATATATATATATATATATATATATATATATATATATATATATATATATATGTATGTATATATGTATGTATATATGTATATATGTGTATATATTCACACACAATAGAAATATAACCTACTTCATATCCAAGTCCCAATGTCATACCAATTCATAAACGTCTGGCAATGTATTTGCATGGTGTGAACCGTTAGCTATTTGACAGAATCATCATATTAAAGTGTACATTGAATATTTTGTTTAAAGGAAAATGTAGAGTCACATTTCTTTATAAACACACACATACAAATAAATAAATAAATCGCCAGTGAAGGAAAAAAAAACAAACATTGCTGTTGATAAAACATGGCTGAATTTCGACGCAACATAAGAAGAGTAACAGGTCAGTTTTATTTGAAATCTATTTCCAACACCATCTCTATGTGTTCAGAAAATGTGAAGATATCTCACATTCTGTCAATAGCTATATCTACAGGCAAAATATATTTTCAATGTAACATTTTCAAAGGAAACCTCTTGTAAAGACGCCATTTTGTAGTTTTCAGTGAAAACACAACTTACTGCGTATTTTTCTTTCAAATTTGTTTGATAGTTTCAATGTTGAATTTGTTGTAATTTAGTATTTTTTAAAATATATTTATGTTAAGCTTTTTGACTTTTTTCGCTCTGTTCTTTTTGTTTTTACATTTCTGAAACCGTTTGCATATTTTTTTTATCTGACTGTTCATTTTGTCATATCTGTTTTTTCTGCTATTTTTCTGTGTGTGTGTGCTTGACAGATTAAAAAAAAATATGGATCTCTTATTGCTTTTTATTTGGAGTTGTTCTTAATTTTTTCAGTTTTACAAATGTTTTGTTGCTTTTCGTTTTTGAGTTTGTTGATGTTATCACCGAAGCTGTTGATAATATTACTTGTAAATTTTAATATTGCTACTTTTCTGATTTCATGCATTTCAAATGTCTTCAATTTATTCTTTTAATGAAATCTTCATATAAATTTAATATATTTAAGCATTTTCAAGTTTGTTTATTTATAATTCCGAGTCTCAAAAAAAAAGTAAAACGAAATTGCAAAAATAAATAAAAATAAAAATAAGAGAAATCTGATAGAATGTATTTCAATAGGACTTAAAAAAAAAAAATTCTGAACCAACTTATCTACATATATATGGAGTGCTTTTCTTTTTGCTAGCATAATCATTTTTCGATTCTGCATGTTCTTCAAGAATAAGAAAATTGCAAATTAATTGAATTCTAACGACGAAAAAGAGGTTTCTTTCGTCTCTCTGAAATGAAACTTCAAATCTTACCGAGATCAGTGCTGTCGTCTATTTTTTGTGGTCGATAAATAAAATAACAACTTTCCGCCGACAACGATTTTTCTCCTCTATCTCTTTTTTTTTCTCTGTATTGTACAGGAATCACGAAGGTCCAGGCTTCGATGGTCGAATATTGCTTCATGCTGATTTGGACTGAAAATTACATTAATGCTACATATATCTACGAAATAGGGAGAAGTACTAATTATAGGCAAATTCCATTAGTAGGAATTCAATCTGTCAGACAAGTGAATGTTCATCGTCGTCACCGACAAGAATTCACCTTGAAAAACAGCACAAACAAATTTGAGATATTTTTATTTATAAAACATTTTTATTTATTCCTAGATTTTAACATTATTTTTTATATACACTTCTTTTTACAAATCGCATTTAAGGTATCAGATCAAAATAATAATAATAAATAAAAAAAAATATAACACTACAAGATAAAACTATATCAATCAAATTCAAAATAAATAATAATAAACATGATAATATTTTCTCTTGAAATAAAATATAATCTAAGGAAAAAATATATATATATAAACGTAAATGTATTCAGAGAGTTTGAAAAGCATGCGGAAGGTTACACACACACACACACACACACACACACACACACATATATATATATATATATATATACATATATATTTACACGTATATATATATGCATATATATATATACATATATATATTTGTGCATATATATGTATACATATATGTGTGTGCGTGTGTGTTTGTGTGTATACGTATATATATATGTATATATATTTATTTATATATACACATATACACATACAAATATACATACATACTCGCATGCATTTATGCATACGTACATTCATACATACATGCATACATGCATGCATACATACATACATACATACATACATACATACATACATACATATATATATTCATATATAATTCGGATTGTATATTTTTACCAATTCCTTTTCTGTGAACCGGAGACTAACGTTTTCAATTTTGAAAAGAATAACAACTGCATTGGATTAGTCAGTTTCAATGAAAACAGTCTTCGAAAATCTTGGCACAAAGCTAGCAATTTTCATGTGTGGAGAAACTCAGTTACTTCGATCCTAGTTCTCTGTTGGTAATTGTTTAATGGATACCAAAAACAAAAACAAAAAAAGAAATAGAATGCAAATTCGATCTCGGTGACATAAGAACTCAATACGAAAAGCCGAAAGAAATTACGTTAAACATTTTATCCGATGCACTAACGAATCTGCCACCACATTACTGATAATGAAAAATAATAATAATAATAATAATAATAATAGTAATAATAATAATAATAACAATTTGGGGGGGGGGGGGATTCGAAATGAAGACAATACTAAGCTTATTTTTGAAAATTCAAGTTAGTTTCTTCCTTTTTCTTGATTAAAAAATCGAGCTTGCATAGAATATTTTCTTAAACTCAAATTCGAAATGAAAGGAAGGTTGATCCCGAATTGTTTTCATATGCATATGTATACATACATACATACATACATACATACATACATACATACATGCATGCATGCATATATACAAACATACATACGTACGTACGTACATACATACATAATATGTACATATATATATATATATATATATATATATATATATATATGTATGTATGTATGTATGTATATAAGTATGTAAGTATGTTAGTAAGCATGTAAATATAAAGATGTCAATACGCTTTATAATATAATGTTAGTGTTCAGAAATATCGAAAATAAATATCTATGTTGGGAAGTGGGATTTCTCAAACACATGTAATAGTATATATATATATATATATATATATATATATATATATATATATGATGTAAGTATATATATATATATATATATATATATATATGATGTATGTATATTTATACATATATATATATTATATATGTATAAATATATGTACATTTATACATATATATAGTATATATGTGTAAATATGTGTATATATGCATCTGTATCTCTCTTTCTCTCTATATATATATCATGTATGTATGTATAAATATATGTATATTTACACATATATATATTATGTATGTATAAATATATGTATATTTATACATATAAATATATGTATATATAAACAAATGTATATTTATACATATATATAATATAGTTATAAATATATGTATATATGCATCTGTATATATATACAGATGCATATATATATATATATATATATATATAGATTAGGCATATATATATTAGCGTATATATTTTGTATATATTATATGCATATATATATGTATGTATATATATATATATATATATATATATATATATATATATATATATATATATATATATATATATATATATATATATATATGCATGTATATGTATATATCTATATCTATGTATGTGTGTGTGTGTGTAAAATTACTTTCAACGGGACACGAAGTTCACCTAGCAGAAGTTGCAGTTCACTTTAGCCGTTGAGTTGCTTGAGACACCGGCTAGCTTGTACTTGCTACTCTAATCAAAATTTCAGTTTACTTTAAGTAATGAGTCCTCAGTGGAAAATATACTGTTGTTATTCTTCACATTCCTTTAAAATCACAACAAATTAACAACTGTGTATGTGTGCATATATATATATATATATATATATATATATATATATATACATATCAACATTGAGAATCTAAGTTTCTCACCAATAACGGAACTGTTAATCACATATATATATGTGTGTGTGTATGCATACGCATATGGGAGTGTGTGTGTGTATGTGTGTGTGTGACGTAAACAGTGGAAAAGTTCGATTTCCAAGATATGGTATGAATGGGTTTGTGTCCAAGCGTAGTGGAATCGATGTCTATGATCACATATGCACCTCAAAGCTGAGTTTCATTGTTCAAGAGAAGTGTAATTCTACTCATGATTTTGCCATTTAGTATAAAATATCGTTTTTTTTTTTTTTTTTTTTTTTTTTTTTTGTGGTGTTCATCGCAAATAGCATTTTAAAACATTTCACATACCTATTCCAATGAACACATTGCATCAGAGCTAATGAAGGTGAAATTTCTGGCAAAATTTTCAAATCACTCTGACATCAAAATTAATCACAGATATTGTTGTCTTGTCGTTGTCTAAGTCATCGGTGTGTATGTGTTTGCGTATATGTTCGTGTGTATGAAAATACATAATGTATATGTGAATATATCTGTATGCATATTCATACAAACTTACGGAGATTTCTTCCGATTCTCCTAAGGATAGTTAAACGCTGGCTGTCAGCCCATGTGTCAAAAGTTGTTCATATATTATGTCCCTCGATTACAGGTATCGGGAATTCAATGTCTAGTCCGTTTATATTTGATTTAATGAAAATATCACATGATGTAGATGGTGCACCAAAGTCCAATTGCAAACTTCACTAACTTTGAAGTCATGAAATCTTTACATCAGGTAGAAATTAAAAATATTTCGTCAGTTATCTTTCTCCCCATAGATATTACCATTCGTAATGTAAATCCAAGTTAGAAGGCTTGATATTTTAAAGGTTTCTGATTTTAGATTTGACGGAATTTTCAATCTTCGAAGGACTTGATAAAAACGCTCAATTATTGTCTTGGTTAATAATATCTTACAAATCCTCGCTTCAAGTTTCTCATCTGTTACAAAAGAAAGAGAAAATGAAAGAAAATAGCATGTCTTCCGGATGAGAAAACTACAGATACACAGATACACGCGCTCACACGCGCTCACACGCGCTCACACGCGCAGAACGAGTGTACACACACACACACACACACACACACACACACACACACACACACACACACACACACAAACACACACACAAAAAAACACATACATACACTTCACTTTGCGAGGACCCGCTTCACGGGACATCAAGTTTACGAGGTTTTTGTTTAAGCACAAGATCCAAATTTTGAACCAAATGCAAAATTTTCTACCACCATAACAAATGCTTCTACGTGTTACCCAGAAATTTATAGAGCAAAAAAAAGCTTCTGCTAAGCAAACAACTCAAGACTTGTTTTTGAAAAAGGTCTACAAGTCTGTCTACGAGTGCTTGTGAATTGATGATCGCGTCTACTTGTGATGGTGTACGCGAGTCTAGTGCGAGTGAAAATAATTCAGAAAATGATTATAATAATACTTTTTATTATAAATGATCTTGGCATTCTTTTTATTTCACATGAAATATTCTTTCCGTTCTACTGTTGTTTTATTGCCATTTATTTACGAGTATCATAACTGTCATTGGTAAAATATTTTTCTGAGAATTACGATTTATAACGTTGCTACTATGGAAAATGATTGCTCTACTTAACGAGGTTTCGCTTTACGAACGACCTCCGGGAACAAATCCACTCGTATATCGAGGGGTAATACATACATACATACATACATACATACATACATATATATATATATATATGTATATATATATATATATATATATATATATATATATATATATATATATATATATAAATACTGTGTACATTTAAACACATATAAATACACATAACATTTAAACACTTAAGGTGTCCATCATAGGATACTTAGTACGCTAGAAGGAATAGTCAAAATCCAAACCACTATTAGGGATAAATTTCGAAGGGAATGAAAAATAAAAACATTTACCATCTATCTCCTGGACCATGGTTTCTAGCTCTATATTAGAAAATAAAATTTATTTATTTATTAGCAAATAAAAATTATTTTATTTGCTAATATAGAGCTAGAAACCATGGTCCAACAGATAGATGGTAAATGTTTTTATTTTTCATTCCCTTCGAGATTTATCCCTAATAGTGGTTTGGATTTAGGCTACTCCTTCTAGTGTGCTAGGTGTCCTATGATGGTCACCACTTATGTATTTAAATGTACACTGTATTTATATGAATAATATATAATCTATTGGCTAGTTTTCTACATGCTAGGCGACTGGTAGTAAAAATTTCTAAAATTTTTTCTTACCCTGATATTTATTAATTATTAATTATATATATGGACATTTTCTCCGCCATTGTGATCTTCAGGTTAAACGTTCCTATACACTAGTTCTTTCCCTCACCCTTTGTTCAACTTTCACACCCAGTAAGTTTTGAATATCTTCAGCAGAGTTTACTATGCTGTAAATATGAAAGTTCTGTCTCTTGCCTGAGGGTAATCTACAGGTTACAGTTCTTTCTTCCGTTGCCCACACATCCATTTGTGTCAGTGTTTCAATGAAAAGGTATCATAAGCGCTACCAACCTCCACCTTTATCTACCCTTTAAAACAGTACTACTAGATATGTTATTCTGTGTTCCATTACCTCTGCAAACCAACTTTCTCTGGAAAGTTACTTAACATTGGTTTCAAATTTTGACACAAGTGCAGCAGATACAGGGAAGGGGCTAAGTCGATTACATCGACCCTAGGGCTCGATTGGTACTTATTTTATCGACCCCGACGGGATTTGAGCTCAAACGCAAAGACGGATGAAATGCTGCCTAGCGTTCTGCTCGGATTGCTAACGATTCTGCCAGCTCGCCACCTTAGAAAGCTACATAATATTAAAATGTTATATTTACCAATTTTTTTTCTGCTCCTGTGTGACATTCTTTAGATGATCCATTTAGGTTTTGGTAAATCATGCTAACTATCAGTTGTTATAGCATTGTTCTTCATGATCATTACAGTTTCTGTTACTTATTCCTGTCCGTTATATTGTGATCAGGTATTCAAAGGAAGTAACAAAGATGATGTGTAATAGCAAAAGTCAAATCTAAGTAAGTTTTTTCTTTGTTATAATTTTTTTAAAGTGCTTATAATCTTTAAAGTTTCAAGATGGGCCACTCTATAGCAGTTTCGTAGTAAAGGTACAGACATACAGAAAATGTAGTTATTTTGTCTGGTCACTTTAGTTGTTACAGCATAGAATTGGCCGACCTCAGAACGTTATAATATTCATTACATATATAAACACTAATTATACACATAAAATCAAAGATATAACAGAGTTCTTAATATAGACAATACTTTCAGTACTGGTAAAGAATACATGCCGTTATATTGTAAACATTTAGAGCGTTACGTGCACGATGATTTGGTTTTACAATAGTAGACGATTTTTCTCTTATAATCTAATCAAATCTGGACGAAGAACGAAAACATTTTTCACAGCGTGAATTCAGAAGTTTATTGAGAAGTTCAAAAGTTTGGTGCACCATTTATTTCGTGGTAATTCTCGGTTGTTTGGCTTCTATGGCGAAGTGAACTCAGCATCGTTAATTTGAGAAGCAATTGTCAATAATGTAGAGTGTTTGATCCAGCTTGAAACAATGTACCATTCCATTTGCTGTTACGTACATTTAGTTAGGAGTATTTAGCCGGTCAATGTTGAGTACCTCGGTTATAGGCACAGTACAGTGCCCGTGACCAGAAAGGAAACCACTGATTTCCAGGATGCTTGTCCAATGGCCATCCAGTCATTCATCGCTTTCCTATTGTAGGCCTGCAGATGATGTTTCAGTATTAGCACGGATCTTTGTTCCATACTCATTGGAGATTCTGTAAGGTGAAACAGCAGTTTGGGTTACTCATTAGAGAAGACAGTTTAGTCTTTAACTCCATATCAAGGTATATGTAGTCTGGTTAGCAGGGCGGAAAATATTTCCTCTCCAACTCGATCTGTATTAATTGATTGGAGTGATTAATAGTTCTTATTTCTCATTTACGCACCATATTCTTTAGAATAAAACTCTGTTTTCATTCTACGAAGTTTCATTTCAACTATCTGAAAATCTGTAAAGAACTGAGATACGGTTCTTGTTTTCCTGTTTAATGCGGGAAAATAATTCCAAAGTAAACAAAGATTTCAAAATTTGTCACAGACATGACAGTGCAAATAAATGACAACAACGATAGTCCTTTCTATTATAGGTGCAAGACCTGCAATTTTGTGTGAGGGGCTGGTCGATAACGTCGACCCGACTGCTCGACTGGTATTTATTTCATCAAGCTTTAAAGGATAAAAGGTGAAGTCGATCTCGGAGGAATTAGAACTCAGAACACAAAGACAGACGAAATAGTTTGTGCGATTTGGTAACGATTCTTCCAGCTCATCGTCTTAATGGCAGTCAATTCATTGTTAACCGCTGTTTAATACGGAATTTTCCAAATTAGACTTCTAGAAATTTCTTTAAGTTGTCATTTTCCTGTCTGTTTCTTTAACCGAGCGTCGACTTCACTGTAGAATTTGTTTAAATGAATGGATAAAACAAATTTCTTCAAAGTATTTTATTTCCTTTTCTCTCTGCTTTTCATACTTTATTTTCTTATCTTCAGTCTTTTTCATTTATTTTCAATAAGTAACCTTTTACTCGGTTCTCATCTTGACCCGGAAGCAACGAGGGGCTCTATTCCTGGACCGCAAATAATCTCGAGCCCAAACATTGAATCGGAAGCAACTACCAGCTTTTTCTGGACTCGAAGTAACGAGCAATTACAGACTGGAAGGAACGACGAGTTCCAGTGTTGGGCCGGATGCGACTACAAGTTATCCCTCGACCGGAAGCAACGAGCAGCTCCGCCAGGATCAGCTCAGTCTTTGGAAGACAATGAAAAGCTTTTGCATATTTCACTTGAGACAAGGGTTTTTTGGCATGTGAACCAATTATCAATAACCCAATCGCGGAACTCAAAGCGAAGTGGCAAATGGCTTTTGATGGAATATACATGGAAGCAGTAAATTTTCTTTTACCAAATACATGAAATTCAGAAAGTATAGTCCCAAGAAATGTTCGGTGTTTGGTCTGGCTGATGATTTGTTCGTTCTGAAAAAGAAACGAAAATCAAATATTAGATGTTCAATGAGATTGTGTCTTTTATCTTTCATCTTTTACTCGTTTCAGCCATTTGACTGTGGCCATACTGGGGCACTGCTCCGCCTTGAATGGGTCTTAGTCAAAGACATCGAACCAGGAGATTTTTCAGAGGCCTAGTCCTTATTCTATCGATCTTTTATGAACGAAAAGACGGAGAGAGCACGGACACACACACATACACACATATATATACACACATGTATATATATATATATATATATATATATATATGTGTGTGTGTGTGTATATGCACACATATGTAGGCATGAGTGTATAGACACACGCACGCAGACACACACGCGCACGCACACACACATGCTCATATACATATACATGATTGCTTACTACATCCACATTAATTCTGTACTTCCTGTAAAGTGTGTGTTTATGAAAAAGTAAACGAAACCACGTGGTCGCATTGTACCATAGAATTACGAAAAGAATGGTAAAATGAAGACGAAGAAAGCCCAGAAAAATACACATCAGTAAAAAAAAAGGTACAGGAAGAAGAATGATTTTAATATCTTACTTGGTTTGCGTGGAATAAAAATATAATCGCCTTCGGAAGAGAAGATTTCTTGGCTGACACGTCTGATGCTGTCGTTATTGATTTTCTGCCAGTTCCGTTTGTACTTCAGGGGCAGGTGTTTATTACTATAGTTACTTGAACAGGTACTCTTGGAGATGGATGTGTCGTTACTTGCAACCGAAACTGCACAGCTCCTGTTGTTAAAGAAATAAATCAAAGGTTGCAATAAAGTGTTTCCGAGCTTGTGTCAATGTGTGTGTGTGTGTGATTGTGTGAGTGTTTCTCTGTTTGTTTGCGAGAGCGTGTGTAAATGTTAAATTAATGATATTTAAAACGTACAATGCAACATTTATTGATAGGGTGACTCAATCTTCAAAGTCAAATGTATTGCAAAGATACGATGAAGACATACTTCACGATACACACACACGCACACACACACACACACACACACACACACACACACACACACACACACACACACACAAACACATTTTTTTCCCACGACAGTTCCGGATCCCAGTTATGACCTCATTTGCATACAGCCAATCGGAGCTCAACTATTAAAACTAATTCATGAGGGCATAACAAGTGATGGGCGATAAGATAAATTCATTTGGGTAGGGAATGACCAACTTTCTTTACACTTTTAATAATGCTCCTTGATCTTGTAGTTGTTTCAACCATGGCTGCCCTGTTGCTTACTTCCTAAAACTGTAAGGAGAGAGAGTTGCTAGCACATCTCCCACTACCCACATTTTTCACATCCACATCTTTACCATATGGGGCCCCAATAAAATCTGATAATAGGTATAGATACAAATCTACCTAATTACTTTTCTCCTTCTAAAATCAGGCATAATTTGGCGATCGGTCGATTTACAAGTGTTTTGATTTACAAGTGTTTTGATTTACAAATGATCGGTACAGTGTTTCTGTTAACTTACAACAAGGTCAAGGTGAGCTCTGATTGGCTGTATGTAAATGAGTTCATTACTGGGGTCCGGAGCTTTTGTGGGAAAACAAAATTTCGCGGGCCGGTACGCAATGATGCCGTCGAGAGGTAGGCCCCGAGACGGCGCTCATTTTCCCCTGATAACCTCATACACTTACTGGTTTCCGGTATGTGGAGCTTTCGACTGGTAGCACTTGCATGTTCAATTGTTTGCAAAACACACACATATATATATATATATACACATACATATAAACATATACACACACACTCACACATTGATATATATTGATGTTTGTTTTTATGTCAAGCTTAAACTGAAGGATTACTCAATACATTTTAGTAGAGTAATTGTTTATTGAAGTTTTACGAGGAACAAGTTGACAGTGACTTCAAAATTTCGGTCTACTCAACTTTATCAGCCGAAAACGCAAGCCGAAAATTCGAAATTGTCACATTTTGCAGCTTTTCCTGAGTCTCTATTTTTTGTGTGCATCAGGTACTTGGTTGATATATCCTCCTCTTGGATTGCAAACGCATACCCTTCAAAGTGAGAGGTAATAATCCGGCTATTTGGCCATGATGAACTGCTTTGATGATCGATGTTACTATCATCAAGGAGCTCTCTACTAACATTTACATGCATAGTCCTCTGCTCATATAGTCTCATCCTTTCATGCGATGATATGTTGCGGTAGAGTCGTGCAGCTTCTTTGGGAATGTATTCTACGTTATCAGACAAGGAGTGTTACTCAAGGAGCTGTCTTCCATGTCTTACGATGTCATCAGTTTCATGTATGCAAACGTAGTCAAGGGATGCACTTCGACGCTTGGTGGTTAAAAGATGCTGCCGAAGGGTTAAGATGTTTATACTTTCTGTAAACCCCTTGTCATTCATGTTAAGGAAGTCTGAAGGGTATCGCACTGGATCACAAGGAAACAGAAATACCAAAATTAAACACTGTTTCTTTGTGGATAACTTAAAAACTTTATGCAAAGAATATGCATGAGATGAAAAAGAGCCTTGACATAGTTACAACATTCTTACAGGATGCTGGTTTGGAGTTTTGTCAGGATAAATGTTATATGGTTGTGAAAAGGTGGGAAACTATAAACAAGACTAATAGCATCTCCGTCAATGATTTAGCTATTTCTCCTGTATCTGATGAGAAATGTAACATGTATCTAGGGGTGGATAAAAACATATCTTACAGTGGCACCTGTAACAAAAGATGTGTCACTAAAGAATATTACAGCCGAATAAAGAAAATTTGGACCTCAGAACTCTCTGTATTCAATGAAACAGCGCGCCACAGTGTGTTTGCAGTGCCAGTACTCATAACAACATTTAAGTTGCTTGATTGGACGCTTGATGAGATCCGAGCCATTGATGAGATCCGAGCCATTGATGAGAAAACCCGAAAAATACAAACAAGCACGCATAGTTTTCACATAAACAATGATATAGACCTCCTCTACCTAAAATGTAAACAAGTCGGCAGAGGCTGTAGTAGAAGATATTTGCCCAAGGTGCCACGCAGCGGGCATGAACCGGCCGAAACCATGTGCTTGGTAAGCAAGCTACCTACCACACAGCCACATATACATACATATCTACATATATATAAATATAAACAAATATATATGTATATATGTATATATATATATATATATATATATATATATATATATATATATATATATATATATATATATAACAAATAATAAATGAGTATATGCATATATACGTACAACTATGTACATACCTACATCTACCTGCATATATAGGTGCATATCTGGGTACAGGACGTTGCAAACCATTCTAACACAGGCGTTTCAAAGAGTTAGGGCAGGAGGCTTCGTTAAAATGGCTCTTCCCACGGACCACAGATTAAATTTGTACCATGCAGGAATGTAGTGGCGGACAGAAAACAAGACAGGAAAACAAACGGAAAAGGCTATACGGCCAGACGTGAAAAATTATGTGTATATTGAATGCTGTGAAACAACGAACTGGAAAGAAACGGGACGAAGTAGTACTATGTTTGCTTGTCGATAGCTAAGGAAGAAAATAATAAGTAGCTGGACACATGTGACCAGCGAGGGGTAAGGAGAAAGGGTGGTAGAGGGAGAAAAAAGGGGTGGAAGTAGAAAATAGGTGAGCAACGAGAGAAAGAGAGGAAGAGAGAGATATAGTAGTGACAGAAGGAAGAACGAGAGGGGGAAAAAGGTACAGAGACACAGAAATAAGTAGAGTCGTAAATATATATATATATATATAGTCTATTGAAAAGATTGCAAGACGCAACGAAAATTTTAGGAAAATAAAAATAAGTGGAAATTTTAACGGTGAGTGTGTTAAATTTTAAGGCACGAAAAGAAAATGACTCTCCCCAGACACAACAGAATATGCTTCAACACACGAAATCACATTAAAAAAACCTTGCAAACCAAATCCCAAAACGAAATATATATATATATATATACACACACATGAAATTAACCACCAGAGCAATTTTCTCTTCACACTTCAACTTCTTTTTGCCCTTTTGATACTAATCCAGCCTAACTCCGTAATGCTAACTTCTTATGTGACGTTCCCTAAGCTAAAACTATTCATCAACATTGCCTTTTAACTTTTTTTTTTCAACCACCCGCCTAATATTCATATAGCTCTTGTAATATATTCTTCTATATTTTCAGAATTAATTACGACAAAATCTGTGTGTTTCAACAGAAATACCGAAATGAAAGGGTCAAAGTAAATGCCAAAATGTTATAAATAACTCACCGAAATTTGAGATAAACTCTTCTTAAGTTACCTCACTTTTCAGCCAAAGAAATAACAGATTAAAACGAAAATAGCAACAATTCCTGGCTTGAATGGACAAAAGTCCATTAATTATCCTACCCAGTGTCCATTGACTAGTATGGAGCTAGAGAATCACAAGATACTGAAAACAATTCTCAAGATTTTTGACCATTTGAAATAAAAGCAGTTTTTGAAATCTAGATAAAATAAGTGGTAATAGATTCCAGCTGCCATCTTCAAAGACTAAACGGCATGTTAACAACAGACTTTAAAACAATCGAGTTTCTAGGCTTTTATTTATATTTTTACTTGCATTGCATTGAAGAGACATGGTAGCATTTTTGGAAAATATGTATGGAAATATATACATACATATATACATACATATGTGTATGTGACGCCTGCGCGCATGTGCGTCCGTGTGTGTGTGTGTGTGTGTGTGTGTATGTGTGTGTATGTGTATGTGTACGCGAGTGTGTGCGTGCATGTGTGTTTGCAATATATATATATATATATATATATATATATATATATTCAAAAATTAGGGAATACAGTAGATAAAATCTAGGTTACATATGTTTCTTAATAAGCAGAACGTCAGAAGCAGTAAAATATTCAAACGAGAGGTGTCTACTCTTCAAGCCAAGGTTACCTTGATTTATATGAAGCTTACATTGTTGTTAGGCGACCCCGTGTTAAATCGGCGATTCGAACACGGGATCTATAAGATCTATGAAGATGACAGCTGGAATTTATTAGCACTTATTTTATCTAGATTTCAAACTTCTTTTATTCAAATCGTCAAAAATGTTTATGATTGTTTTCAGTATCCTGTGACTCACTAGCTCCTTACTAGTCAATGGACACTGGGCAGGATAATTAATGGACTTTTGTCCATTCAAGCAAAGAATTTTTGTTATTTTCGTTTTAATCTGTTATTTCTTTGGCGGAAAAGTGAGGTTACTAAAGAAGAGTTTATCTGAAATTTACTATCACCGAGGTTCCGCTAACTATGAAATGTATGTAGCCTAGAATTTGTCCGCTCCATTCCTTATTTGAATATACAACATCCTCTGTTGCTAACCGTGAACTACAAAAGTACCTTTTTTTCAGCTTATCGTACTTCGATATAGGAAACCTTCTGCATCAATAAACCACAATTGTTCCTGAAAGTTGTTCTTTTCTTCTATCTTCTGCAGATTACTTGAAACTCACTAACTTATTACACCTTGATCCTTGGATCTTACCTTTACACGTACACATATTCATAAGTATGTATGTAAACATACATACTTATACATAGTATATATATATATATATATATATATATATATACTTACACATAGTATATATATATATATATATATATATATATATATATATATATATATATATATATACGACGGGCTTCATCCGTCTACCATTTCCGCTCACAAGGCTTCGGTCGGCCCGAGGATATAGTAGAATACACTTTCCCAAGATGCTACTCAGTGGGACTGAACCCGAAACCATATGGTTGGTAAGCAAGCTATTTATCACACAGCCACTCCTATTCATATGTATATGTATATATATATATATATATATATATATATATATATATATATATATATATATATATACATACATATATACATACATATATATATATATATATATATATATATATATATATATATATATATACACATATATAATAACATACATGCGTACACACCACACACACACCCGCACACACACTCACATACACACACATACACATACATATTAATACTGTGCCCGCTGTGTCCCTACATAAAACAAAAAATAACAATTGAAGTACCCAAAAGATCACAAACAAAATAGACGTCGTGGCAGATCTCGTCTACTGGGGTCGACTCGAGAAGCTGAAGTCTTTTTCCTTCCAACACTGCTGAGAGTGATATGTCATTTGTATATATTTGTAGAAGATATCCTAAGAGTATTTTTCAAATGTTGATGCCATGAAATTTAAAATACACCCAAGGCTTGCAACCCGTGCCATCCTTCCTCTGCAAAAATCATGCTCACATCACATCACAACACTAAGAAAGAAGTGTTTCACCTCAGCTGATCGTGTTCTCGTTAGTATCATGCCAAGACACATAAAGGGAAATAAAGATATCATAACATTCAAACAGTTCCTGGATGAATAGATACTTCCAACAAATTACAGATAAACCACGTACAACTGAATATATTTGTGCAAAGAATAACGCTTTACCCGAATTGAGCTATGGTGCCTAAAGAGTGATTGTAATATGAAACATCATTAAAAGTCATTTCCACAATGTGCTATTAAGTTAGTCGTGGCCTGGGCCAAATCTAACCGATACTTATTTAAGTATTTAAGTATGTATATATAAAGGATGTTCATAAATTAGCTTTACAACTTCCACATTTTCTTGTATCCATTAAAGTTGAGATATATCAATCTATATCTTTGCATGTAAAGTAAATATGATTAAAGCATTTATTTGCTTGCTTTTGCTTTCCAAATAAACCCTTAATTTTCTTCTTTGTTTGAAGTTTCATATTTTAATGATAATATATGGACATCCTGTATATACATATATACATGCATATAGCATAGTAGAGTTGTCGAAAATATACGTAAACAACGGCCTCTGGTAAAATTAACAATATGATACAAACGATATGCTACATTCACCCAAATTACAAATAAACCAGCATTTAACATTAACGACATTTAAGATTAATTAATCTGAGTTAATTGCTGTTTTATAGTATGTTTTATAGACACAATACACCATAAAATGTTCTGCGGACATTCTGAGATTTCACAGGTGTAGCGTAAATGGAACTTTATGAGTCAATAAGGCAGCCTGAGATTATTTAGACTAATTAAATTGACTTTATTGTATATTTAAACAATAAAACGCCATATTTTAGAATTTTTCTAGATAATCCAGCATGTTGTTTTTAACTTCTTTCTGTTTTGTATCGCATGTCGTTGCCTATGTACATATTCGAAATTTATTCTCACCTATATATATATACATATATATATACATATATTATTTTAAAATCGTTTTGGTCATTAGACCGCGGCCAAGCTGGGGCATCTCCTTGAAGAAGTTTAATCCAACGAATATATCCCAGAACTTTTATCCTTTTTTTAGACTGGTACTAATTCTATGGTCGCTTTTTTTTTTGCCAAACCGCTAGGTTACGTGGAGGTAAACACACTAACACCGGTTGTCAAGCGGTGAAGGAAAGCAAACACAGACACAAATCCACACACACACACAAACACAAACACATACAAATGCACACAAATATATAAAATGTGCTTCCTTAAGTTTCTGTCTACCAAATCCAAATCCATCCACAAGGCTTTGATCGGTCCAGAGGGACACACAGCGGAGAACCTTATAGTAGGGATGCAAATTTCTTACCACAATGCTACGCCTTTGCCTACACACACACACACACACACACACACACACACACACATATATATATATATAGATATATATATATATGTACACACACACACACACACACAGAGAAAGAGAGAGAGAGAGTGGGAGAGAAAAAGAGAGTTGGATAGATAAATATATATATATACATATATTTAGACACACTCATATGTACATACATACCGACATAGACACATACATATATGTAAGCATGTATACGTGCAAGCATGCATTATGTGTCATCTGAAATCATTCTCACCTTTGTTAGTGCTGTTTCTAAGTATACTTTGCCGAAAAGGTGTTAGTGGACTGGAGCTCGTCTAGAATCAGATACACATCCCCATTTTTGAATGAATTTGAATTTTCGAATTCCTTTTCCTTCTCAATCTTGATAAGAATTGTTGTTAACACGAAATAGATTTACTTCATATTAAGGAAGGAATTTTAAAATGATTAAAAATCATTTTTTCTTCTGTGCACTGAATTATTTGAGCCGCACTTAAGACTTGTTTCATCATAAAAAATAGCATATACTATAGTGAAGGCGCATGGCTCAGTGGTTACGATCGTGAGGTTGCGAGTTCGATTCCCGGACCGGGCTGCGTGTTGTATTCTTGAGCAAGACACTTTATTTCACGTTACTACAGTTTACTCAGCTGTAGAAATGAGTTGCGACGTCACTGGTGCCAAACTGTATCGACCCCTTTGTCTTTCCATTGGATAACATCAGTGGTATGGAGAGGGGAGGCTGGTATGCATGGGTGACTGCTGGCCTTCCATAAATAACCTTGCTCGGACTTGTGCCTCGGAGGGTAACTTTCTAAGCGCAATCCCATGGTCATTCATGACCGAAGGGGTCTCACCTCTCACCTCACCTCACTATAGTTAACAACTTACACTTTTGTGGTCGCTTCTGTCTTTCTTCTTTACACCACTGGGTCAATCAACGACCTATAGTGATTTTCATAAGATACACATTGTATTTTGGGTAGATTCATGGGACAATACGCTGGTAATTTCGTGGGATATTACAGAGGTGTTTTTGTAGGTCACTACAGAAGTAGTTTCGCGAGACAATATACAGGTTGTTTTGTGAGACACTTCACATGTGTTTTCGGATTTGTGAAGGTGCAAACCTGATATCTTTGGGATTTGAATTTAGATGACTGAGAACCGCCGGAACGATTATCGCAAGCCATTTTATTGACCGCTTTGCCAATTTGCCGTCTTGTATGATATCATTATAACTCGCAGTCAGTATTATGGTTTCAATATCAATAAATAACACAACCTCTTGATATGAAAATTGTTACCATAGAAATATAATTTATCGATGTTGAAAATTGAATTAACTAAATAGAATTGTCCTGGGACTATATATATCGGGGGGTTCTTTGCTGCATTCGTTTGAGTGTTAGTTTTACAAAATACAATCTTATTGGCTGTATCCAGTTAGGAGAAAGTGAGAGAGAGAGAAAGAGAGAGAGAGAGAGAGAAAGAGAGAGAGAGAGAGAGAGAGAGAGAGAGATAGAGAGAGAGAGAGAGAGAGAGAGAGCGACAGAGAAGGAGAGAGAGAGAGAAGAGGGAAATAAAAACTGGTACATTTTTATTGACCCCGGACGAAGGAAGATCGAACCTGACATCGATGGCATTTGAGCTCATACAGCCAAAATAAATACCCCTACACATTTTGTGAGTCTCTGACAGCTTTGCCAGTCCACCACATTAGTAAACATTTATCTGGTGCTATGCAAAAGAGCAGGCCATACCACTTTTAGTAATTGGTATAGAGACGTGAAGTTCAACAGGCTTCAAATAGGTAAATAATTTTGTTATCGTTATCGTTTGAAACTAGGTTTATTGTAATCTAGCAGATCTGAAACTAAAGTTAGAAGGAATAAAGTAGAAGATAGATTGAACTTACGTGTCTAGGTCAGTTCTTTGATAATTGTTTCGATATGAATAATGTCTTCGATAATACCAGAGTCCTCCCAGAACGATTGCTATTACTGTGGCCAATGATAACAACACCGACAGCACTACTGTCACAGTATCTGAAATATAACGAATCGGATTTCAACGGATTTCGGAAATACTTGCAGACACAGCATCGTGCCTGCTCTTGGTTGTAGTCGGAAGAAATCGACTCAGTATAAAACTAGTTTCTATATGTTTTATGGGTTTTACTCCAATGAGTTATGCTGGTAATTTTTTTCTTGCGTGTCAGGTTAAGTTCCCGTTGAATTTGCGCTTATTCGTAAAATATTTTTATATTGACCGACCAAAGGAAGAATTTATGCAAATTTCAAAGTTGGGTAATTATTCGAACTATTAAAAGTGTGCCTTATTTGGAATTCCTTCAAAGGTAATGAACATATTTAGTCTGAGGCTAATCATAGAATGAATAAGAATATATTTATTTCACTTACTGGAGCCGCTGGGGACGTTTTCGGTTGTATTCCTACAAAGAAGAACGTGTTATAATTAATAATGGTTTCTAATATAGGTACAACGCCAGCTAGGTTGAGAGAGGGGATTAATTGATATCATTCACCTCAGACCTGGACTGGTGCTTTATTTTATCGATCCGGGGAAATTACAGGCAAAGTTAATCCCGAAGCAACGCAAGGACTTGTGTATTTACTTATACGGTAACGATATACATGGCACTCGCCACCGTCAGTTTAAATGAGTTATTTCTCATCAAACGTACCAAATTATAAATTATTTGGATGTGGAACCCAAATCTACAGAGTGAAGGAAAAAACGGAAAGAGCTAACTATCGGATACACAATATCATTGAAATATGCGTGGTCTTACCCGATAGCAAGTTTTCAACTGCGGAAAGTTTTGTGTCGAGAACAATGACGTCTATCGGGTGTTATAAAAATACAGTGAGGGGGCGTGGCTTAGTGGTTAGGGTATTCGGTTCGCGATCCTACGATCATGAGCTCGATTCCCGGCGGAGCGTTGTGCCCGTGATCAAGACACTTTATTTTACGGTGCTCCAGTCCACTCGTCTGGTAAAAATGAGTAGTTTCTGTATTTCAGAGGGCCAGCCCTGTCACATTCTGTGCCACGCTGAATCCCCCTGAGAATTACGTTAAGGATGCACGTGTCTGTGGAGTGTTCAGCCACATGTACATGCTGTTACGTTGATCGGATCAACTGGAACTCTCATCGTCGTAACCGACGGAATGCTAGTTGTTGTACAAAGACACATACTTTTGTGTCCATCTGGAAGAAAAAAAACCTACTCAAACTGCTTAACTGCTCGACATGGAAATGCTTCTCTCATTGCTACTTAGACAAGTAGAGACAAAGTGTAGCTTTGGCTAATGAGGTCATAACAAAACTAAAACATGTTGTGCTTTGTCTCCTGCACTTTCTGAAGTGATTAAAATATTACCAGCCGTTGAGTAATATTGTTTTCTTTCCGTATTCAATGATTAATTCTGTTATTTTTCATCTCTAACTCACGTATTACATATTACTTATGTAGCTAAATGTCTCAATCTTTAAATGCCAGTTTCACAAGTGGATGTAACGTCTGCTGACATAGAGATACAACGACAATGTTAACTTCATATATGACATCTGAGAGGATATTGAGTTTCTGTTTGGAATAAAATGGATGTAAGTGTGGCGGTGTGCTTAAGACATTCAACTCGTAACAACATGATTTCAAGTTCAATCTGAATACACTGCATCTTGTACAAGTGATATCTACGCAGTCTCAAGTGCTGTGAGTGAAGATTGAATAGACTCAAACGATATGGCATACGTCAGAGCTACATTTAGAGTCTGTGATAGATAGAGTAAAACCCTTACTTTGTTTTACAGTATGGCTATCGGGTAATACTCTGTTGCATTCCCGAACTCATTCTCCCGTTTTGCGGGTGCAACGCCACTCGTCTCAAGTCTGGTGTTATAATATATCTCTGTGTCCTATTTGTCTCGGAAGTGAAATGTCTGTATGTATCTTTACGAAAAGGTGCTGAAAAGTTCATAGCTTGAGGTAAAAGAAAATACAGGAGGATCAGTTAATTATGATTTTATTCAACATATTCCATTCCGAGATTCACATACTTATTGCATCGGTCCTCAGTTTTTCTGAGCCCTGTAAGATAAATCTGAAGTTTGGGCCTCCAGCCAGGCCTTTCGTGACTCCCTTAAAGCCAGGAACTTTTCAGCATCCCTCCTATATACATAAGTACATATGCGTGTGTGTATATGTATGTATGCATGTATGCATGTATGCATGCATGCATGTATGTATGTATGTATGTATGCATGTATGTATGTATGTGTGTATGTATGTATGTATGTAGCTATATAAGTATGTATATATTTTTCACAAACCTGCATAGGAATCCATCT